>NC_134273.1:17922978-18010478 GCF_031893055.1 Leptodactylus fuscus | reverse complement strand
GTTATGGCTACGGCAGGCCGCAGCTCACGGATCCGCCACATTGTCCCTGCCGCCATGGCTTGGACTTTTTTTATGCACCTAAACTTCAAGACAAGATGGTTTACAGATTGAGGAGACGTCTCTTCTAAGGCTCGGGGTTTCTAATTGTTCTACTAGGCCGGAATCTGCTCAGCTTGTATAGAGATATATACTCGTATTTAGGCCAGACTGCGTATTACATAACAACCACACTATAGTGGATATATACGGTTTATACCAGTATATAGTTTATACCATTCAGAAAACATAGTGATATACTGACTCTTAAAGGCAATGTGTCACCGGAAAAATAACCTATTTTCTAACCATGTTTTACGTTTTTAAAATTTTTCTATTTAATCACCTACTGTATATTTAAAAAAAAAAAAATACTTAAAATCTGACTTTGTCCACTAGGCCATAAAATACTCTGAACTTCCTGTTTCCTGTAGATTTCTTTGCAGAAGTCACCTCACTTACAGCACACTGATGATCACAGTGATCATGTAGATGTACAGGGTGGCCATAATATAACCTCAGGTGTTTGGAGTCGTGTGCAGGCTGACCCAATGGACGGAATTGCCTGAAAATGTGTATGTGTGCTAATCAAGGCATGGGGAAACGGACGGCATGAAAAAAAAAAAAAAAAAAAAACTAAAAATCATCACCAACTGCTTCCTCGTGACAATGACACCCGCATGACATTTGCATTAATGTTTCTGGCCGAAGTGGATACCAATTGGCCATGGAATATCCTGTGGAGTGACGAAGCGCATTTTTACCTGAATGGAACGGTCAACACACAGAACTGTCGCATATGGGCCACTGAAAACCCGCGTGCGCTCGAAGGGGTTCTGCTGCATTCGCCCAAGGTGACCGTTTGGTGTGGGTTCACCTCATCGTTCTTGATCGGACCGTTCTTTTTCGAAGCTTTGGGCCCAACTAGGGTTGCCACCTATTCCGTCACAGCAGTGAGGTACCAGACAATGCTGAAAACAGTGGTCGTTCCCTAACTCCAACAGCGGCAGTGTCTGCAGACGATCCCCTTCATGCAGGATGGAGCCCCTCCTTATCGCAAATCCTGTGAAGAACGCTCTTCGTGCACATTTTCCCGATGACAGGATTTTGAGCCGTGCATTCCCTACAGCGTGGCCACCGCGCTCTCCGGATCTCACTCCTTGTGATTTCTGGTTGTGGGGACACTTGAAGGAGCGCGTTTATCGGGGGAATGTCGAAACCCTGCCTGACCTCAAAGACCGCATCACGTTGGAAGTGCGCAGCATCTCACCAGAGACGTTACACGCAAGCGCCGAGCACGTGCTGCATAGAATAACCATGCTCACCATGCATGATGGCGGCCACATTGAACAGTCATGCTAGTCGGTGGTCCAAATGGGACATCCCCAAGTATTGACAGATGGGTTTTGCGCCGTGCGATCACTGTACAGCGCCACATTATCCCCTGGTGGGGAGTTTTTGTTTTTTTTTTTGTTTTTTTTTCCATGCCGTCCGTTTCCCCATGCCTTGATTAGCACACATACAAATTTTCAGGCAATTCCATCCATTGGGTCAGCCTGCACATGAATCCAAACACCTGAGGTTATATTATGGCCACCCTGTAGATAAGACACGGAATCCACCATTCGCAATAGAGGGTTTCACGTGTTATCTACTCCCCTCTCTACACAATGACCTCTGCCCAGGTCACAGAGCATGCCTAGAAAACTCTCCCATACAAGTATATAGTGTCTACTGCAGACCATTGAGTCTATGGCCCATAGGAATATTTTACCCTTGGTTCACATCTGCGTTTGGTAATCAGTTTGGGGAGTCCACCATTACTTAATTTTTTCAAATTATTGGGACCCGGCTGCAATACCGGACCTAGTCAGTGGATAAGTGTGGCGCTGTTTCTGGAAAAAAAAAGAATTTATTTATTTTTTGTTATTATAATTTCCTTAGAGCCCAGAGTAGAAAGATCTCATGGTCGGATTTGCTAATAGAAGCGCCAGGGAGATGTGTGTTAAAAGGGATTATAAAGATACAATGAAATGACTGTAATTGACAATACAAAGGTAGTGTGTTCCGTCATACGATGCTTTATTCAAAAGTTACAGGCTGGGGAAGCAGACAGGCATTGTATTGTTTTTATGGTAATGATTAGCCTCGGGACACTGTTTCATTGCAAATTCGGGATCATATATCATTTTATCTTGGCAGGCCAAGCAATAAGTCCAATTGATCTTAATAAATACTAATATACACAGCCGCGTACGGCGGCCTATATGTAATAACTCACAGCTACTGTATATGCCTTACTGATGAAAGACACAAAAATTCACGTGCCATTTGTCACCACGTATCTGTAGGATCAGGGTTAGTCGCATCACAGCTCAAACAAATCAGTTTACATTTAGAAAAATGATATCTTATAGATCATAATATAGAGGTTTTAAAATTTTTGCGCATTTTTTCCTATTCTTTGCAGAATGATCTTTTTCATTTTACAATTGTTGACCTAATTGTCCAGGATTAGAAAAACATGTCTGCTTTCTTCCAAAAACAGCACAACACCTTTAAGGCTGAAGCTCCACGAGGCTCTTATATGTCTCCCTTCTGCTCCACTCGATCCACTGCAACAAAAAAGTTGCAGCATGCATGCCAGTAAAGCCTAACCACACCATGCCTGAGCAAAGGTTCCTAGTTAGTTAGTGTACTGCAACCTGTAACTTCATGCTTGTGCCTGATTTACTGTGGTTGTATTTGCCTTCTTTCCTGACCTTGTCCCTGTCTGATGTCTCCACACTTCTTTACTCCAGGTATTGACTATTCCGCTGTAATATTCAATGGTATATAATCTGCTATTGAACCCACCTCTGCTTGCTGTCTGAATTCTCCCTTCGATCATCTGCTGTAATATTCAATGGTATATAATCCTGTATTTCACCTCTGTATTTCACCTCTGCCTGATTACTGAACTATATCCTAGCATTTCATCCAGGCTGTATATTTTTTGCACTTCCATGTCTTCTTATCTGCACTAGTGTCAGTCTTTTGATCTTCACTGATTTTATTGGTGTTTCTGGCCAAGTGTTTACTTGGATCCACACTGCCAGTCTCCTCATGTGTCACAGTTTGTAGATTAATTAGTTAACGACTTAAATTAGTGCTAGTCTGAAGCTGTGCTTTCCTATATAAGTAGATATAGCTTATGGGGTGCATCTCATATGCGGGGGCATCTCATATGCAGAATGCATCTTAACCAAATTGCATATTAACCAAAGTGCACTTATACATGGCACTTAAACAGGGCACGGAACAGGCTAACCATGGCAGAACACCAGGTAAATTTCAACCTAAAACACCAAGTTTTACCTCATGGTATCCTGTAGCTGCACTGTCTCTTACTATCTTAGCCATTGGCTTCCTGCAGATCTCTCCTCCACCTCCACCACATGCCATCCATATCAGTCCCTCTCTTCTTCCTTCTCCCATGTACAGCTCTCACACACTTTTCACACTCTGTAATCACCCCTTTATTTCTTTTAGCAGTGACACTAAACATAAGCGCCCACATAAATCCCTGAACCACCTTCTGTCTCTGTCCATGTTACTCCTCCTGGCTGCTGGGGACATCTCTCCTAACCCCGGCCCTCCTTCCTTCACTAACTCTTCTCCCTGCACACATAGAAGGCCTACAAACCTAATCAATATTTACCGTGTTCCTTCTCCTCATCTCTCCCCTGTCTCTTTTAACTGCTCTCTCTGGAACGCCCGCTCAGTGTATAACAAACTAGAATATATTAATGACTTATTCCTTAGTAAATCCCTCAGCCTGCTCGCCTTTACTGAAACTTGGATCCAGCAGGCAGACACGGCCTCCCCTGCTGCTCTGTGTCATGGTGGCCTACAATTCGCACACACCTCTAGGCCTGATAATAGGCAGGGTGGTGGGGTAGGATTACTTCTGTCACCGCAGTGCATTTTTCAGTCCATTCCCCCGGTCCCCTCACTCACATTCTCCTCATTTGAAGTCCATGCTATCAGACTTTTCCGGCCACTCTCCTTACGTGTAGCTGTGATCTACCGCCCACCTGGCTCACCCTACCAATTTTTGGACCACTTTGCTTCTTGGCTTCCCCACTTTTTATCCAGTGACATTCCTACCCTCATCATGGGTGACTTTAACATCCCTATTGCCCCCCCTCACTCCCCGGCTGCCTCACAGTTTCTCTCATTAACCACTTCTCTTGGTCTCTCACAATGTTCTTCTTCCGCCACACATATAGACGGTAACACGATTGATCTAGTCTTCCATCGACTCCTCACAGTCTCTAAATTTTCTAACTCTTCTCTGCCGCTTTCTGACCACAATCTTCTATCTCTCACCATCAGTGCTCTCTCACAAGACGCCCCTACCCATCACACATATAGGAACTTGCGTGCTATTGACACCCAGCACCTCTCAGATACTCTACAGTCCTCCCTGTCCCCCATCTCTTCAATCTCCTGTCCCAATCTGGCCACCAGTCACTATAATGAAACCCTCAAAAATGCATTGGATGAGGTTGCTCCCCCCTCCACTCGTAAAGTCCCACATAGGAGGCAGCAGCCCTGGCACACGCCACAGACACGATTTCTTCAGCGCTGCTCTAGGTGTGCCGAACGTCTCTGGAGAAAATCATGCTCACCTGCAGATTTCCTCCACTTCAAGTTTATGCTTAAAACATATAGCTCTGCCCTTTACCTCGCCAAACAAGACTATTTCACCGCCCTCATCTCTTCTCTCTCCAGCAACCCTAAAAGGCTTTTTGAAACCTTTCACTCCTTACTCACACCCAAGGTGCAGACGCCATTCACAGACCTTAGTGCTGATGACCTGGCCATGTATTTCCATGATAAAATTGATAAGATCCGTCAGGAAATTACTGCCCAAGCCCCAGGTGGCATTGATTCCCACACCTACGATAGTACTGATCCCCTCACCAGCCGCACTTTAGACTGTCCATTCTCGTCTTTTGAACCTGTCACAGAAGAGGAAGTTTCCCAGCTACTTTCTTCATCTCGCCCCACAACCTGCAGTAGTGACCCCTTCCCCTCACACCTTCTCCAATCTCTGTCCCCTGCTGTCACTACTTACCTTACTAAAATATTTAACCTCTCTCTCTCTTCTGGAATCTTCCCATCCTCCTTCAAGCATGCTGTTATAATCCCGCTACTGAAAAAACCCTCCCTGGACCCATCCTGTGCTGCTAACTATCGACCCGTCTCTAACCTCCCCTTCATCTCTAAACTTTTGGAACGCCTGGTTTATTCTCGGTTAATCCGTTATCTCTCTGCTAACTCTCTGCTTGACCCCTTACAATCTGGTTTCCGCGCTCTGCACTCTACTGAAACAGCTCTCACAAAAGTCTCTAATGATCTACTAAAGGCTAAATCCAATGGCGACTTCTCTCTTCTTATTCTTCTGGACCTCTCTGCAGCTTTTGACACTGTTGACCATCAACTTCTCCTTACTATGCTCCGCTCAGTCGGCCTCAATGACACTGCGCTCTCCTGGTTCTCCTCTTATCTCTCAGACCGCACTTTCAGTGTATCATTTGCGGGCTCTGTTTCCTCCCCTCTTTCCCTTGCTGTTGGGGTTCCTCAGGGCTCGGTCCTCGGCCCCCTGCTCTTTTCTCTCTACACAGCCCCCATTGGACAAACCATCGTCAGATTTGGCTTCAGGTACCATCTTTATGCTGATGACACCCAATTATACACATCTTCCCGTGACATCACCCCTGCACTCATACAGAACACCAGTGACTGTCTCTCTGCTGTCTCTAATATCATGTCCTCGCTCTATCTGAAACTAAATCTCTCTAAGACTGAACTACTACTGTTTCCACCATCTAACAGATCTGTCCCTGATATATCCATTGCAGTCTCAGGCCTTACTATAACTCCTAGGCAGCATGCCCGCTGCCTTGGGGTCATATTTGACGCAGACCTTTCCTTCACCCCTCATATTGAATCACTTGCATGTTCATGTCACCTCCACCTCAAAAACATCTCCAGAATACGCCCTTTCCTTACCAGAGATACACTAAAGACACTTATTGTCTCTCTGATTCATTCTCGCCTCGACTACTGTAATTCCTTACTAATCGGTCTTCCCCTCACTAAACTCTCCCCTCTACAATCTATTCTGAATGCAGCGGCCAGGCTTATCTATCAGGCTAGACGCTACAGCGATGCCTCCGGTCTGAGCCAGTCACTACATTGGCTGCCTATTCATTATAGAATAAAATATAAAGTTATTACTCTCATCCACAAGGCTCTCCATAATGCCGCACCTCCCTACATTTCTTCCCTCATCTCTGTTTACCGCCCAACCCGTGCTCTCCGCTCACTCAATGACCTAACACTTACATCCTCTATTATCAGAACCTCCCATGCTCGTATACAAGACTTCTCCCGAGCTGCACCACTTCTCTGGAATGCTCTACCCCGGACAATAAGATTAACTCCCAACTTCTACAGTTTCAAACGCAAACTAAAGACGCATCTTTTCAGACAAGCCTATCACAATTCCTAATGCACAAAATTGTCTGAACACTGTATAAGCAATGCTGCCCCTGCTACCTCTTGTGTCACCCCCTCTACCTCATAGATTGTAAGCTCTTTTGAGCAGGGCCCTCAGTCCCATTGTGTGAAATGACGTTCTTTGTTATGTATGTCTGTATCTGAACCCTATAAATTGTACAGCGCTGCGGAATATGTTGGCGCTATATAAATAAAATGTATTATTATTATTATTATTATATATTCCGGACTATTGAACCTGTGCTGCTAGCCCTGACATCAGCTTGTATCCACACTCTACTTTTACTTGATCCTTGCGTTGGCCAATCACAAGACTCAGTAATGACGAGAGGCTGAAAACATCCTAAAAATGGTGGATATGACAGAGAAACAAACTGAACTGTCGGCGCTCTTAGGAATGACAATGGTTTGACATTGTTGTACCTGATAAAGGAGAATCTGTCCCTGAAACGCGTTGTGCCTACATACCTTCCAATAAAGAGATGTGTTTCACTTTCATGGGTGACCTAGGATTTATTCATCCCTAAGAGCGCAGTCTGTCCAGTTTTGGGTTTTCACACCCTTGCTTCTTTGACGTCTGGTTTTCCATTGGCATTGGACCTACCTGCTGCGACCCCCACCAACTCCAAGTCTATGTGTTGTTCTGACTCTTTCACAACATACTAAGGTGAGAGGCCATCTTGGTCACTATCTTTCTCATATCTACACTCTGAAATTTGGTTTTCCAACAGATCTACACTATTTCTGCTGCTCGGTGTCTGTTTTTGTATTTGTGAACATAACAGAGAAGAAAGTTAACATGTGAGAAAGTTTTTTTATTCATTTTTAAGCTCAAAAGTCCAGAAAATGCGCAGAAAAATGACCATCTGACTGTCGTTTTACCGATATGTACGGATCAAATCCCAAAAATTTCAGATTTACTAGAACTTGAGGAACCTGATGCGTGACAATATGAAATCCATTCAGTTTAAGAATGTTCCTTGTTCTTTGCAGCCTTGAAGAATACAGAAACGCACACGGCATTGTATCAAAAATTTTGCTCATCTCAAGTGAAAACAAACATCTCTCGGTGAACGTGTCTTCAATTTTTTCACCCCATGAGTCCAAATAAAAGGCGACTAATGGAAATTCAACTAAATGAGTTAAACAGTAGTACTCGGCACCTCTCGCAATGCAGCACTTAAACAAATATGGTACTATGGAAACTATATGGAGGGAATAATGAAACGTGTTGCCGAAAATGTCATGATTTATTGATTATAGACATAGTGCATGCTATAGCCACAAACATTTCCACTGGAGAGATTTTTTTGTTCAATTCCAATGTGCAAAATATCAGTTTGTATATTTCTGTGTTAATTCTCCATTGATAGATATGAAAAACAAAAAAAACTTTGCAAGCCACATTGATAGATGAAAAGGTGTAAGGAGTAGAGATGAGTGAACAGTGAAATATTCGCTATTCTATATTCGTTTGGAGTAGCCCCTCAATATTCGACTACTCAAATCGAATATCGAATCCTAATATACTCTATGGGGGGAAAATGCTTGTTTCAGGGGTAGGCAACATTCGATCAAATTGAACTTACCAAGTCCACGAGTGAGGGTCGGGCAGATTCTCCGAGAAGTCTTCTCCGCGCAACGTCCCCGCGGCGTCTACTGGCTCTGAATTCACTCTGCCAGGCATCGGGCCTGGGCAGAGCCGACTGCGCATGCCCGCACTACAAGAAAATGGCTGCTTACAGTCAAAGCGGCCATTTTCTTGTAGCGCGGGCATGCACAGTAAAAAAAACCACCCACTGAAATCGGAACAAAATGGTACCACCCACTGAAAACAATGCAGGATGGAAGGCACTAAGATGTCATCCAAGTTTTATCTAAGCACATTCCATTAAAAAGTTGGACTCCTGCCCCTCTCCTTCTCTCCATTTTTTCCCCCACGATACAGAAGCATGTACATAAATTGGTTGGTTTTATGCTAACAGTGGCCAGATCCATTATTCTTTGACTCTCTATATCTACTTCTCCTCCGTCCAATTTTGGATTGGCACCAGGATCGTGGCACTTCGAAGGATGATAGTGTCCACCAGAAAGTATGTTACTATGGAATACTTTCTTCTTCTCTTCCACATTTCTTGCTCCTTCTCTCCGAGCTTCCCCGCAGCCTCAGTGACCCTCTGTTTTTTCTTATACCTCATCTTGTATCCAATTTAATCATACACCTTCCACGGAGAGCACACTGACCCATTCTTTTCTATGGGCCCGTAAACATGACCTTGGTTTTCAAAGTCCCGTGTGCAAGCCAACAGTCCAGGCTGTGTCAGATATGACATGTCCTATTCTTGTCCGATTTTGTGGACCTTGCTTCCGTGACTCCTATTCAGTTAATGAAAGGAGCCATGGACATGAGGCGACCTGAAGTGACCACTGTCCTGAACTGGCTTAGCGTCACCGTCACCGAGCGGTGGATTGGGGCGGCCCTGTGGACGCAGCGCTGCTCCAGCGGCCGCCCCTCATGCTTAGCAGAGAGCAGGTTCTCCTCCTGCCTGCTCTCTGCCTCCTAACTCCGCCCGCACTGCCCCCTCTGCTCCGATCCGCCCCCTCCGCTCCGCTCGGCTCCACCCCCTCCACTCTGCCCCCTCCTCCCGGGGGGGGGGGGGGGCAGCTTTCTGACGTCCGCCTCAGGCGGCACAAGGCACAAAAACTAGATTCACCCCTGGCCACGGAAGCACGGCCCATGCATGGGCAGCACATGGGGACATCTCCGTGTCCCCATGTGCAGCCCATGCTTTCAAATCACGGCAGGCCAGTTGCATCACGGTCGTCTTCAACCGGCCTTAGAGTAATATCTCAAGAATAAATTAGATGGACAAATTTATCATGCATTGAGTGACATTTGATGAATTTAATGCAAATTATGCCGATTTAGAAAATTTTCCTTATGATAAATTCCTCACATTAAAATGATTATTTTAATATAAAGTATAGCATATAATACGGTGCACAGCTTTTCTCCCCATCCATACCTTGGATACAGGGAAAAATCTAGAAAAAAATCCTTGAAAAAGTGCATTGATTTTTTCTGCAGACCAATATTATGCATAAAAAAAAAAACAAGAAAATAAACCGTTATAGTAGATATGATTCCAACAGATGTTAGCAGGAATACAACCTTCAGGTAACGTCATTTAAGGGACTTCCTATCATTAGTTTTATGGTAAATTCATTTTTTTATGAACAGCTTGTCAGAACCAGATGTCTTTTGATTAATGGAACTGAAAGCGGTGGCGGGGAGTGAATGAATTTTCTTTAGGGGCTTGGATAGCTTATGTAACTAAATGGCTCCTTGAGCACTGTGCTCACGATTCACGTTGGGGCCATGTATCATAGCTGCAAAATTTATGCAAAAAAAAAAAAGTTTAGAAATAAATTAAAAGTTTGAAATGTTTTGGGTTTTTTTTCAATTTTTTTCCCCAGCAGTAAAATATTATGAACTCTTTTTAGGTCTATATTATGTCATATCCCACAAAAATTCCGCCACTCGTCGAAAAAATTGGAGTGGAAATTCAGCTGCTTTAGCGTCTCTTAGAAAACGGTGGCACATTTTATGGAGCTTTCAGTTTTTATGGAAAATAGTTATTTGTTGGCAAGTGCTAGAGGGTGAAATTTTTTTAAATTTTTTAAATTTTTTAAACATTTTTTACATTTAGTTGCTCCATGATTGACATCTCACCTTCCAACCAAGTCTGGGGTGGATCCGGGGCTTGCCATATACAGCCCATTAATCTATACTTGGGCACTTGCTATTAGTCTCTTAGAACATGCTAGCGTATTACTTTCTTCTCTGAATATATATATGCTGACCTTCGCTTTAACCTCTCGGCTAGGGTTGAGCGAAAAGATCGGAAAAGATCGGATTCCGATCCCGATCTTTTCCCGCGGGATCGAGGTCGGAGGTTATTTACTACAATGCTTGGCTACTGACCAATTATTGTGGGAAAAAGCTAACAATGATTGGCCAGTAGCCAAGCATTGTGGTAAATAACCTCCGACCTTGATCCCGCGGGAAAAGATCGGGATCGGAATCGATCTTTTCGCTCAACCCTACTCTTGGCTATTCTTCTTGATGCCGATTTTGTACCTAGTTGTCCAGCTGGTTCCGATTCCATGGCAAGTTTGATCTTCCTTTCTTGTTTTGTCTTAAAAATAACCCAAATGTGAACAAAGCCCAACTCACATACATAGACAACAATCTCCAACTGTTCCTGGAAACACTCCCGTGCACGGATCCTAACCCCCTCAGTTTGGGGCAACGTTGTAAGGAAAAAATAAGCAAAAATCGGATCCAACAATCAAGGAGGAATCCAATAAAAATTGAAACTTAACTTTTACTGCTGATACATGAAAAAACAAGATGGTTGGACCCAGTTTTTGCTTCTTTTTTCCTTGTTTTGTCTTGTTTTTGTTCAGTGTTTGACTTATAATAGAGAGGGAATGTCGCCCAGTTGTCCTCTACAACTTAGTTGAGGCAAGTAGGTAGGGACCACACGGTGGGTCCAGCATCAGGGCTCACTATCTCCATCTTTCCTCTTCCTCCCATGTTCCAGTAGCAGCCTAAATCTGGAGATTCTGGGCATCACCTCCCCAGCACACTTAAATTCCCACCCTGCTCTGTGTACTGTCAAAAAAAAGTGGTGAGTGGGGTGCAGAGGTTGAGGTACTGCACACTGCAGCATGCCAAAAATGGACCAAGTTGACACATTTTGGCTACTTTCAAAGAGTAGCCACATTAGTAAATGTGGGACTATTTTTTCTGAATTGGTTCTGATGGAGAAGGAGACTGCCATAGCTATTGAAATAAGCTAGCCCCCCACATACCAGCACGGAGAGAGCACGAAGATAGTTCTATCTTTCTTCATTTAAATGAAATTAAAACTTTTTTCCAGTTCGAAACTAGTATAGACCACGGCCACACGTGGGCCAAACGCCATAGTTTGGCCACTGCTGAAACGCTGTGGAAAAAATGTGGCCTTTTACATTCACTGCAAAGTCGATCTAGTGAACCCCGTCCACACATTGGGCAAAAATATACACAACCATTTCCAAAACCATTGTGGGAAAAACTGTGATACATTGTTGCCACGGTTTTTCCGCTGTGGCCCGCTACATGGGAGTGAAATTCAGTTAGTAAAGATTTTTCTCTCATGGAACCAATTTTTAGGAGTCCCTCTTATGTAATATGAATATCTAAAATTATACAAATCATCAAACTTTTTCAAAAAATCAATAAAGGCTTACATTAAGACATATTGGATCTCTTCTATTTATTGTGCGCCGTAAAATGTTTTTGAGAAACCTTGGCCTTCACGCAACTTTCAGTTTAAGGATTCATTTCAATTTTTAAAGGTTTTCATTTAAGTTTAGTGTTTTACAATATAATTTTTTTCATAAATCTACAACACAACTCACTACGGGCACTTCTCATTAATTAATCTCCAAATTTCAGTAATGGTTTTGCATTTACCGAAATATCACCCAGATATTTACTCGTACTCTTATGACGATGAATAATATTTCCCAGACAAGTATGGTCTACAAAATTCTGCTTCAAGGAACGTGTAGGAGAAAAGGAATTAGAAGACAACACACTCAGGATGACTTGCAAAGAAAACTGAAGATCCGTTATTATCAAAATCATGTTTTTTGATAACTTTTTGTTAATGTAAATAGATTGTGTGCTGTCCTTAGACTAATAGAATCAAAACTGCTACCTGTCATCTTTACCCAAGTATAGAGTATGGAATATTGTCTATAGAACTATCCTTAAGATTAAGGCCCCACGTTGCGGAAAAACAAGATTTTTTGTTCCAGATTTTGCTGCGTTTTTTGAGTTACTTAAAAAGGAATTGCAAATACATAAGAAGGTCTTATACAGGGTTAGGGAGGGATGGATGATTTGAATGGGGCGCCATGCATGGTGTGTATAACGAGTAGGGGTATCTGCTCATCAGGAGCCGCCATTTCAGTAGCAATGGAGACGTGGTCGATAGAGCATCGTGTGTTCGTGTAAACCCCTTTATTGAAATGGGCCGTTCTGTCATTCAAACACAGAGACGTTTCCGGAATCATTTCTACGTTGGCCATCATGGTCGTGTCCGAAGTTTGACACGATAATGAAGTGGGTGAATCACTTTCCAGGTTCTTTGAGACCCGGAACTGCACGAGAAGGTGACCAAAGGGTACAGACCCAGTAAAACATCGAAAGGGTGCGTCAAGCAGTTATAGCCAGCCCTCGACGTTCTGCCGTAATCAATGTTTTAATTTCTTTTTTCCTTTGATTTTTGTAATGGCAACATCTAAGCTACACAATGAAAAAATAAAATTTGAGTTTCATGAAAATTGAGCATGTAACTGTTTTTTCAAATACCTCCCTGCCTAACCCTGTACTTCTCCCTTCCATCAGCAAAATCCTTAATTGTGGACAGGTTGTCAGACTACATGTATGAGAAGATAACCACAATAAGGACATTATGGCTGGTTATCAGGAGGATAATACATGTATGAGAAGATAACCTGACCACAATAAGAACATCATGGCTGGTTATCAGGAGGACACTACATGTATGAGAAGATAACCTGACCACAATAAGGACATCATGGCTGGTTATCAGGAGGACACTACATGTATGAGAACATAACCTGACCACAATAAGGACATCATGGCTGGTTATCAGGAGGACACTACATGTATGAGAAGATAACCTGACCACAATAAGGACATCATGGCTGGTTATCAGGAGGACACTACATGTATGAGAACATAACCTGACCACAATAAGGACATCATGGCCGGTTATCAGGAGGACACTACATGTATGAGAAGATAACCTGACCACAATAAGGACATCATGGCTGGTTATCAGGAGGACACTACATGTATGAGAAGATAACCCGACCACAATAAGGACATCATGGCTGGTTATCAGGAGGAGACACTACATGTATGAGAAGATAACCCGACCACAATAAGGACATCATGGCTGGTTATCAGGAGGAGACACTACATGTATGAGAAGATAACCCGACCACAATAAGGACATCATGGCTGGTTATCAGGAGGACACTACATGCAACTCTGCAAAAATTTTAATTATATGTATTTGCAAAAATGTTTTTTTTTTTTTTTTAGATGTCTCCATATTTAAATATGGATATGTTAATGGGAAAACCTATTTAAATCTATGGGAAGATAAACATCAATCAATTCTATTGAAAAGGTAGCATCATCTGGAAAACCTCTTTTAGAAATAAGGAAAACTTGAGTGATCAGATGACCCCCCATGTCCAACACCAAGAAGCTCAAGTAATCATCTGGTATTGTTAGAAGAATTGGTACCCAGGGTGGATTAGAGTAGATTATACTGGCTGATGTAGAGCACATACAAGAGGAACAATGACTAAAGCCATCTTTACCCCAGCATACACTGCCATTGCTTGCCGGCAGCACAGCCCTAGCCACACGCACTGATACGCTGCCAACGGACAATGATTTTTTTTGTTCTGCCAAAAGCAACCAATCACTTGATGAAACAGTAAACATTTATTAAGTGATTGGCAGACTATTAGACGGACTGATTATCAGTAATGAGTACTTGTATGAGAGTTCGTTCCTGATAATTGCCTGTAAAATTCATGTCTAATAAGGTCTTAAGACAGATTTTTATTACACAGTTTAATAAATATGCCCCATTATTCTCATCCATAAAGTTCTCCACGGTGATTCACCTTCCTGCAGTATAGTTAGTCCAGGGGTGTAGCTATAGGGGTGCAGTGGTAGCAGTTGCTACCGAGATCTGGACCCTAAGTGGGCCCCAAAAGTCCCCTTACTACAAAAAATATGTGATTCTACGGAATTGTGCAAGCAATGTAGGGGCCCCATTAAAACTTTGCACTGGAGCTCGTGAGCCTTATGTTATACCTCTGTCTACCATCTTACTCCATTCTACCTAGAGTATGATGTAAAAATGTTCTATGACTTACATATTCCATAATCCAAACCACCAATTATTTTCTTCAAGACTTTTCTCAAGCTGCACCCATTCTCTGGAATGTGCTACCCCAGACACTTGGACACCATAAGACGGGCACACACAACACTTCAAGTATGTCCTGGACATTCATCTTTTTAGACATCAAGTCCCCATATCTAGTGTTGAGCGAATAGTATTCGTCGAATACCTCGCTCCCATAGGAATGCGTGTTAGCGGCCGGAAAATATTCACTGCGCTTAACCCCTTGGTGTTCGGCCGCTTACACGCATTCCTATGGGAGCGAGGTATTCGACGAATAGTTTCGAATACTATTCGCTCAACACTAGGGTTGAGCTGATCTTGACTTTTCAAGATCAATTTTGAAATCCGATTTCCGATCATTTTTCATTTGAACCCGATCTCGATCCCAATTCCGATCCCAATGCAAGTCAATGGGATTTTTTTTACTAATCGGAGATCGGATTTTAAAAACAATCCTATTCACTATACAGCATGGAATTTAACAATTGAACACTTTAATTGTTAGAATCCACACTGTGTAGTGAATTTTTTTAATCACTAAGTAGCCAGAGGATTTTTTTTTAATCCTCTGGCTACTTAGTCCCCCCTGGTGTCCACTTACCTGCAGAGATGGCTGGTCTGGTGCTCGGTGTTCTCGGTCTTCTTTGCCTCGCTGCCTCCGCCTCCCAGGTTAGTGTTTAAAGAGCTAGGAAGGTGGGGCTTGTAGCTTTGGAGAGTGTGGGCGGGAACAGGGCGGGGAGCCGTGACGTCTCCCCTACCAATACCTGCCCACACTCTCCTAACCTGGGAGGCAGGGGACAGCGAGGCGAAGAAGAACGAAAAGACCGGGCACCGGACCAGCCATCTCTTCAGGTAAGTAGCTACTAGAGATGTTAGCTAGTCTCCCATTAGAATGAATGGGAGACTAGCTAGCAAAGCATTGTGGGAAATGATCACCGATCTCGATCCCACCTAAAAAGATCGTGTTCGGGATACCGATCGCTATCCGATTTTTTCCAAACACGATCGCTCAACCCTACTCAACACTAAACCTAGCATACACAACATGAAACCTTGGCCATTTTATACAGAAATCTACCCACCATCCCAAACCCCATGCCATAAACCAAATCCAATCACAAGACATTAAATAAATTCAATAAGACGAAGACTATAAAACTTTTCATAAAAATCAGACATATCATAAACAAGATTCTCTTGCCATTATCGGTTTTACAAAGTTTCCATCCGACCAGTCGACGGGTCGGACCACCGCGCTACGGCCAAAGCTCGTAACGAATGGTAATCTCATAAACGACACCGCAGCCTTGGGAATATCCGATTTGTCAGGAAAAATTCCCTATTTGTTCCTTTTTATTTGCCAGAGACATCCAAGAGAGCCGCCAGGCGTTTTTCTTAGCTCGAAGCATAAAGCGCTCACGTTTCACTGCTGTGTCATTATCCCGGGTCTATTATGTTTTACATTTTTCAAAAATCTTTAAGTTAGATCTTTGACATTCTATTGCCTTGAAAGATATACACCACCCGATGGGAAGCTTTGATGTGCATTTTGAGGATTAAATAATCTGTGTGGAAAGCAATGGGTTTCCAGCCAAGAATAAAACTGTAGAGGAAACTTTGCCTCCTGCCGTGTAAGACGCCAGCAGTCACTACCTTTTAGCTCACCCACTAAATTTAATTTCATACATATTTACAGACTATTTTTCTTCCCACTGCTAATTCTTTCGAGACCAAATTAAGAACAAAGATAGCACAAACTGACTTCATCAAATAAAAATGTAAATATTCTGCATCTCATTAGTGGTTCAAAAATGTTATTTAAATATTTTGCAAAATGTAATAGCTTTGCTGTATTATTGCTTGCATGTAAAAAAAATAAAATAACCTTCCAAGTTACAACGGCCCATAGAGGTTTCTGGCAGTTTTTTCTTCTACGATGTGGAAATCTAGAACATTCTAAGTAAAAAGAAAACGGATGGCGGACAAGTCATGAATTCTTATTTGGGTATAATAGCCTTAGGTGCTGTCTTCGAGAATAAAAATTCGGATGGGATTTTTTTCCGAAGGATTCCAATCAGCACCATCAATATTGTCAGAACGTATTACATATCAGCCATTAAAGGGATTCTATTATTATTAGAAAGGCTATTCTTCTCCTACCTTTAGATATCTTCTCCGCGCCGCCGTTCAGTAGATATTCTATTTTCCGTCTTTATGCAAATGAGTTCTCTTGCAGCACTGGGGGCGTCCCCAATGCTGCGAGAGAACTCTCCAGCACCGCCTCCATCTTCTTAAGGAACCGGCCTCTACGCGTCGTCGATCCGGCCTGGCTTTCAATCTTCTACGCATGCGCAATTGGCTCTGGCAGAATGTGCGCGCGGCCATTTTTTTGTGGCCGCTTACGCAAACTCTTGTAGTTGTAATTTCATGTTAATTAATAAAATTAATTATGGAGACTTGCCCATTCCCCAACCCTCCCTGTCCACTCTCTACTCATTTTTATGATATTGTCACAAATGTTTGCAAAAAAATTAAAAATTGTGAAATTTGATTGCAAGAAAATTGATGTCAAATTTTTGATGAAGATTTTTGTGGTTTTATTTTCGGTTTAGAAAAAAATAAACATACAGTGGAAGTTCTGCAATCTGGAATTTGGAGGCTTTTTGGACTTATTTATGTAAAAAATAAAATTTTACAATTTTAGGTCACTCCAATTTTAAAAAGTACATGGTAAACTGGGAGTGGTTAAAGGGGTTGTCTGGCATAAACTAAAACTTTAGCAATAAGCTAAAACCCCTCCCCCTGCCTAACTTCTAATTTACTCCCTTTAAAAAAAAAAAAAAAATGTATATTTACCCATATACCTGGGGTGATCATGTGACTGCCATTTTGCTGACTCCGGAGAAGGGATGTCACCAGTACTCCTCTCTCTTCCTCCCCATCATACTCACCAATGTTGACTTCCTTCTTCTGCTGGGAGTTGCTTCTTTCACAAGTGAGCTAGCGCATGTGCAATAGAACGCTGGCTGAAGCAAAAAGAAGACGCCATTCCATAGCACAGGCTCAAGCTCCGTTTCCCAGTTGTGGGCAGAAGAGGGGACAGCGGTGCGAAAGTCATCTCCAGGATGAGAAGACAAGTAAGTATGATGGGGTGGGGAGGGGTTTGGGGAAATTAGTTAGTTAGCTAGCTAGGTAGAACTAGTAGTCAGCAGGCTAACTAGGAAAAGGGGGGGATGTGAGGGAGAAAGTGAGAGGGGGGATCGGAGTGAACTGCAAAGCATCATGGTAGTTGTAGGCTAAGACAACAGGAAGTTACCCTTGTAAACAAATGCAGAGGATACCAGAGAAAGCCAGAAATCATTCAAAACATTGCTAAAGGTATTTGGGTGCACTTATTAACCCATTGATAGCACTAACAGACCTTTTTTCAAAATATTTTTTTTGCCCGGAAAACGTCTTTAAAGGGATTCTACCACTAAAACAACATTTTTTCTATTTAGCATGTCAGAATAGCCTTAAGAAAGGCTATTAATCTCCTACCTTGCATGGTCACCTCCGGCCCGCCGTTCTGTAGAAATACTGTTTTTTACCGGTATGCAAATGAGTTCTGTCGAAGCAATGGGGGCGGGCCCCAGCGCTCAAACGGCAATGGGGGCGTCCCCACTGCTGCTAGAGAACTCTCTCCAGTGACGCCTCCATCTTCAACAGCCAATGTACACCAGATTTCTGTAAATCACAAAAATAGTTGCAGAGTAGGGGATGGTGTAAAATTGAGCACACACATTGAAATATTGAAATGTGTTCTAAATCACACAGCCATTTTTTTTTTTTTTTTTTTTTTTTTACGTTTGTGTAAATTATGCCTTACACATCAGGGTAGAAGTTTGTGAGCTAAACATGCTCCAAATTAATTGATTGATTGATTGATTGATTGATAGGCATATAGACAGATATATAGATATGGCATAGAAGAATGAATTGATTGATACATAGATAGATAGAAGATATATAGATAGATAGATAGATAGATAGATAGATAGATAGATAGATAGATAGATAGATGGATGGATGGATGGATGGATGGATGGATGGATGGATGGATGGATGGATAGATAGATAGATAGATAGATAGATAGATAGATAGATAGATAGATAGATAGATAGATAGATAGATAGATAGATAGATAGGAGATACATAAAGATACAGAAGACATAGAAAAATGGATGGATTGATTGATAGACAGACAAGTAGACAGATACATAGATAGGATATAGAAAAATAGATTGATAGATAGCTAATTAGATAGATAGATAGATAGATAGATAGATAGATAGGCGATAGATAGATAGATAGATAGATAGATAGGCGATAGATAGATAGATAGATAGATAGATAGGCGATAGATAGATAGATAGATAGATAGATAGATAGATGGAATTAATATTCATGCAGTACTGACATGCAAAAACCTAAAAAAAAAAAATCCCTTTGCTTTAATGTCCCACATTGCATATGTTAGCCTTCTATAGTATGTTTCAAATTCTCTAGAAATCCTAAGTTGTGCCGAGCAAGGTTTTAATTTAGCTTCCAAACTGTAGCCTGTAGCAAGAAACACTAATGGACAAAACATCAAATCCATCTATTTTAATTTATTAAAATTAAATGCTTTGCAACCGAATGAAACAGCGATCTGCCCTCTGGTACACGCCGGTGCTTAATATTTGAAACCACATGCACTGTCAGTTCCTTCCGACTCTGCAATATGAAAGTAAAATTCTTTTCGCCATTAATTTGAGCGCAGACCTTCTCCGTCTGACTGTAGACACGGGGTCCCGGTGTCTCAAGCCCATGTCTAGGCTTCCTACGGCTGGTGTGGGACGGGGCCAGACGTGTCTCGTCGAGCCCTCGCGTAGCCGGTCGCATCAACGAGCCGTCACCAGATTCCAAACAAGATTGCTGAAATAAAGAAAAATATACAGAACTTTTTGGAATCGTCTGAGACCTGTGGAAAATTGGCAGATTGGATGCAGATGCAGAACCAGTGGACTGCAAGCATCTTAGAGAAATCTATAATACAATAATGAAATTAGTGGGCTGTGCACATAACCAAGTTTCTCGGCTGCCAGCTACTAAGAACGTTGGGAATTTCGACCACAGAAGGGCCATTTTAAGTCCATTTGGCAGAAATGGCATAAAGTTTGTCGCTCCTGGGAACATCCTTTTCCAATAACATTCATAGCTCTAGATTGAAATGAAAAGAGCCATATGTTACGGGTTTCCTGCAAAGCTTCCTTGTACGATGGAAAATAAATGAAACTTGTCATATTTGTTAGTGAGTTACTCAAGAAAAATGGGATCGCTGCTTCGAGAGGTCTCTTTAAACTTTTTTTAATGGTTCTCGCAAAATGGCCCTAATTAGGTGGAGAGACATAGGAGGGGTCGCCTATAGACAAGGCCATAAAACATCACATGGCTTCTCATTTACAAGGTAATGGATTAGCAATTTTCTCACCGGAGTTTCGGTCGCGTCAAAGAAAGGCCCCGGGCTGTTTTTGTTTTTTTTCTTGAATGGATGATCTCAAACTCTTTCTTGACAGAATTTTGTTGAAAGGGTCATTCTGGGAAGCTTTGTCCTATTATTTTCAATTGCTGAGGTTAAAAGCTGATGTTAAATGGCAGAGGGGGTAGATGGGAGGTAAAAATATAGAAAAAAGCTGAAAAAATTCTGGGCTGAGTGGGCTTGGTCAGTTGGTTAGTAACAGAATTTACAACCGTAGACAGCATCACTGATATATAAGTACTTGTGTTTATTTTCACAAAATCTTGGTGAACCAGGAGACAACTAGGGTTGAGCCGATCTTGACTTGTCAGGATCGATTTTAAAATCCGATTTCCGATCATTTTTCATTCGAACCCGATCTCGATCCTATTTCCGATCCCAATGCAAGTCAATGGGATTTTTTTTATTAATCGGAGATCAGATTTTAAAAGCAATCCTATTCACTATACAGCATGGAATCTAACGATTGAACTCTTTAATTGTTAGAATCCATGCTGTGTAGTGAAGTAGTCAGAGGATTTTTTTTTTTAATCCTCTGGCTACTTAGTCCCCCCTGGTGTCCACTTACCTGCAGAGATGGCTGCTCCAGTGCCCGGTGTTCTTCTCGCCTCGCTGCCACTCCACGCTGCTCTTCTCGCCTTGCTGCCCCAAGTCTCCCAGGTTATCAGAGTGTGGGTGGGTTAGGAGAGTGTGGGCGGGTACTGGGAGGGGAGACATCACATCTCCCCGCCCTGTACCCGCTAACAGTCTCCTAAGCCACAAGCCCCGCCTTCCTAGCTCTTTAAACACTAACCTGGGAGGCGGTGGCAGCAAGGTGAGAAGAGCAGTGTGAAGCGGCAGCGAGGCAAAGAAGAACACCGGGCACCAGAGCAGCCATCCCTGAAGGTAAGTAGCTTCTAGAGATGCTAGTTTAGTCTCCCATTAGAATGAATGGAGGCAGCTGGCGCGCAGGGGGTTAACACTGTGTGCCGGCTGCTTCCATTCATTCCTATGGAACCGCAGCGGAGCCTTCACACTAAGTATACACTCTGCTCAGAATGAGCGGAGCGTATGCTCAGTGTGAAGGCTAAGCAAAGCATTGTGAGAAATAGTACCGATCTCAATCCCACCTAAAAAGATCGTGTTCGGAATTCCAATTGCGATCGTGAAATTTTCTCGATCGCCGATCGGAATCCGATCTTTTCCGAACACGATCGCTCAACCCTAGAGACAACCCTTTCATGGAATGAAGGCACCCCGGAGGTTCCCGTTGCCCTAATCCTCAATAGTCCACTTATTTTACTTGCAGTAGGAAACCCCAACTCTATGACTTTTATATACAGTGATCGACGTTTTGATCAGACAAGACAATCGAGGGTTTAACCAAAAATTTACAAAAAGTTCAAAAACTGCACAGTTTGGTTCATAGATGGTGCATAAATGATGTCATACTTTATCCCAATTAGGACACTACAGGTCCTGGCTGCCCAATATTGTCAAATGAAAACATGCCTCTACTCTAAGTTGGCCCATGCCCAAAGAATGGGTAAACTTTAGGAGTTAAAGGGGTTATCTGGTTTCTGAGATTGGTGGCCTATAGTTAGAATATTAGATCTGTGGGGATCTGACACCTGGGATCCCCGCAGATCACTGGTACTGAGGCAGCATGGGAGAGCTGCTCACTTCTCGTAATTATTGTATGGTACCCCCATCAAAATGTCAGACCCCCCACAGATCACCGATACTGAGGCAGCGTGGGAGAGCTGCTCACTTGTAATTACTGTACAGTACCCCCATCAATATGTCAGATGTCCACAGATCACCGGTAGTGAGGCAGCATGAGAGAGTTGTTTACTTGTTGTAAATACTGTACAGTACCCCCATCAAAATATCAGACCCCCACAGATCTCTGGTACTGAAGAAGTGCGGGAGAACTGCTCACTTGAAATTACTGTATGGTACCCCCATCAAAATATCAGACCCCCTGCAGATCACCGGTACTGAGGCAGCGCGGGAGAGCTGCTCACTTCTCGTAATTACTGTATGGTACCCCCATCAAAATATCAGACCCCCACAGATCACTGGTACTGAGGCAGCACATGAGAATTGCTCACTTGTTGTAAATACAGTACGGTACCCCATCAAAATGTCAGACCCCTGCAGATCACTGGTACTGAGGCAGCGCAAGAGAGCTGCTCACCTGTTGTAAATACTGTACAGTACCCCCATCAAAATATCAGACCTCCACAGATCACTGGTACTGAGGCAGCACATGAGAATTGCTCACTTGTTGTAAACACTGTACGGAACCCCCATCAAAATGTCAGACCCCCGTAGATGTAATATTGATAACCTATCCAAAGGACAGTCCATCAACTTCAGATTCCGGATAACCCTTTAATGCTTCAAGTAATAACAATAAGGCAATATTGGCCACGACTTCCGTCCAGTGTATAAAGTTCCATTGTAATGAGGGTTTCGCAACCACAACTTCTAGTCACAAAATTATTGAGCGCCTACAAGGTCGATGTGACTACATATGTATATTTATAAACACTGTTTCCATTCTCAAAGCCGGTGAAGTAGGAAATTGAACGTCCGGGGCATACACCTCTTGCGTTCCAGAATAATTAAAGCTTACGTTGCGACCTGATTTAGAATCTGTATTTTCTGACAAGTTCGGACTTTCTACCTTTAAATGATATATTCTCAACTATTTCTGAGCCTTGACAAAAAAAAAAAAAAAAAATTGCAACAACATCTATTCGGAGAGGTGAATGTTATTTTGTAGACCCTTGAAGTGTATTAATCTAATAATTATGTGCGAGGTGCCGGCCATTCATTTACCTAGCCCAGGCTACAATACATCTTAGTTCATTCCCAATGTGATATATTATTATGAAAACGAGCAATCTAATACATTCCATTCATGTCTATACAGTACCTGGCCGCTGGCCACGAGCGCTGACATGGAAGAAAAACATCTATTACCTGTCCAATTTTTTTTAATGTAAGTTATAATTTATTTTAGAATTAATAACGGGGTATAAACCGTAAGAAATGTCATCTGCTTAGAGCGATGGGGTGGAACGACTCTGTGCGGGTCTGCAGGTGCGGCCGGTGCGAGGGGCTCCGAGAGTTTTCTGATGGTGTTTGCACTTTAGGTGTTATATGGGATGACGGATATGGGACGGATGGGATGAAGAGATGTTTTGGCAACCACCACCAAGTACAACCACCTTGTAATGTCATGTTGTGTTTTTAGGTTTCTATGGGGCCCCACTGTACCCTCTAAGGCTTAGGCCAACCGTCCGAAACCTCATGAGAATAATTTCTGCAATATTCAGTAGGTTCACCCGGAAAGTTCAGTTTGGACCGAACTTTTTATACTTATTAGAGATGAGCGAACAGTAAAATGTCCGAGGTTCGATATTCGTTTCGAGTAGCCCCTCAATATTCGACTACTCGAATCGAATATCGAACCCTATTATAGTCTATGGGGGGAAAATGCTCGTTTCAGGGGTAGGCAACGTTCGATCAAATTATACTTACCAAGTCCACGAGTGAGGGTCGGGCTGGATCCTCCAAGAAGTCTTCTCCGTGCAGCGTCCCCGCGGCATCTTCCGGCTCTAAATTCATTCTGCCAGGCATTGGGCCTGGGCAAAGCCAACTGTGCATGCCGCACTACAAGCGGACATGCGCAGTCGGCTCTGCCCAGGCCCGATACCTGGCAGAGTGAATGAAGAGCCGGAAGACGCCGCGGGGAAGCTGCAAGGAGAAGACTGCTAAAGGTAGGAGAAGAACCAGCGTTCATTGGCCGACTGTATAGCATTTGGCCAATCAATGCTGGTTCTGCATCGAACTTTTCCATTCGAATAGCGAGTGGTACTCAATCGAGTACGAGTATTTCGAATACCGTAGTATTCGATCGAATACCTACTCGACTGAGTACTACTCGCTCATCTCTACTTATTATACCTTCGGTTCTCCTCCGATTCCAGATTATAGTAACTCGATGCCCGAACGAAGTGCTTGGTAAGTATTGAAGAGACTGCAACACTTGCCTGAATGCGGCAGACTTCCAACAGCTGATTGGATGGGGGGCCTAGGTGTCAGACCTCTGCCATTGTTAATTGGTGACCTATACTAAGAATAGGTCATCAATAGGGTTGAGCCGATCTTGAGATTTCAGGATCGATTTTAAAATCGCGATTTCCGATCATTTTCCAGCCGATCGCGATTGTGAAATTTGCTTGATCACCGATCAGGATCCAATCCGATCCCGATCGCTCAACCCTAGACATCGATTATTTAACCTGGAAACCTAGGCACTGATTCTGGCCCATTTTAATATTTTCTCTAGCCCTTACCCTTCCGTAGCAATCATTGCTGTTACTATAAGGCTCTCTTCTGTCAGGTGGGCGGTTCCTGTCTGCCTACTCCAGCCAAGGACCACCCATTTAGCAGCAGAGAGCATGATTGTGCAAAAACTAGCAGCATTGATTACTTGGGAATGGTGAGGGCTAGAGAAAAAATTCCAACTGTGCTGGAATCAGTTGAATGTAAAGAGTTAGAGTTCCTCGAAGTTCATCAAAGTGGCGAAAGGTCCTATTATAAGTCCCCCATTGCGAAAACACTTAAAAGAAACGTTGCTTTTTACAATATGGACAAAGGAAGTCGAGGACAGGAACGAAAGAGTACAAGGGCAGGGTCTGGGATCAGACTACGCAAAATGTGTTTGTAGTCTGGGACCACGGAGACACATTGACCTGCCTAGGGCCTGTATACCCAAAAAGTTACATGATACCTAACCAAGACTTTTTGCATTTTTTTAAATTTTTTCAGGTCAAATCCACTAGCGCAAAGCAAATAAATAATAGTTCCAAAAGTATACATACCTCGGAAACTTTATTTACATAGAATTGGAAACCTCCACATCATTCCTTCCACCTTTCGCCCCCCGTAGGCACGCTTGATAAATGAGTCTGTTTGCTTCGTACGGGGCTAGAGCAGAATATTTTCATTAAATCAGAATTTATATGTAAAAAAGCAAATGGGGAAGATGTAGAAATAATGGGTCGGACTTAATTGGCATCACTTTGTCCTGTGTAATAAATCTCTGTCACCACCCGATGGTCCTGTGTACATAACACCGGCTCCTACTCGTCGCTCCGTGTCATTACTCCATTTATAGAACAAGTTCTTCGGTTAAGTACTAAACAAAATAATTCTCTCAGCTCAAACACTAACTTCCTCTCGCTGCACCTGCAAACCATTTTTCACTCAAACTGCTGATAAACATTACCGAATCCGGGATCAACAAGCAGCGGGAATCTTCATTTAGTTGTTATGAAAATTAAAACTCAGGGAAAGCTCGGATCACAGTGGAGAAAATATGTACAGACGCTGCTATAGGAAAGTCACATACAGATGTAGCAGAGCCGAGGGTGTCACTGCATTACAGCTAAGCCAGTCAGTATACTGAGCAAAGTGTATCAGTGCACTAGAGGGGGGTTAGTCAGTATAGCAGGGATCCATGTGGCAGTGGAGTAGAGGGGAGTTTGTCAGTATTGCAGAGCAGAATGTGTCAGTGCATATGGCAGAGGTATATGTGTCAGTATGGCAGAGCTATGTGTCAGTATGGCAGAATTATATGTGTCAGTATGGCAGAGATATATGTGTCAGTAAGGCAGAGGTATATGTGTCAGTATGGCAGAGCTATGTGTCAGTATGGCAGAGGTATATGTGTCAGTATGGCAGGACTATGGGTCCTTTCATCCTATTGATTTCTCTGTCTCTATACACTACGTCCATCACACAGCCCTATTACAATGATGTTCCATTCCTACATCTGTTGTCAGTATGGCATAGCTATGTGCCAGTATGGCAGAGGTATATGTGCCAGTATGGCAGAGGTATATGTGTCAGTATGGCAGAGGTATATGTGCCAGTATGGCAGAGGTATATGTGCCAGTATGGCAGAGGTATATGTGACAGTATGGCAGAGGTATATGTGCCAGTATGGCAGAGGTATATGTGACAGTATGGCAGAGATATATGTTTCAGTAAGGCAGAGGTATATGTGTCAGTATGGCAGAGCTATGTGTCAGTATGGCAGAGGTATATGTGTCAGTATGGCAGGACTATGGGTCCTTTCATCCTATTGATTTCTCTGTCTCTATACACTACGTCCATCACACAGCCCTATTACAATGATGTTCCATTCCCACATCTGTTGTCAGTATGACATAGCTATGTGCCAGTATGGCAGAGGTATATGTGCCAGTATGGCAGAGGTATATGTGTCAGTATGGCAGAGGTATATGTGCCAGTATGGCAGAGGTATATGTGCCAGTATGGCAGGGGTATATGTGACAGTATGGCAGAGGTATATGTGCCAGTATGGCAGAGGTATATGTGACAGTATGGCAGAGGTATATGTGCCAGTATGGCAGAGGTATATGTGACAGTATGGCAGAGATATATGTGTCAGTATGGCATAGCTATGTGTCAGTATGGCAAAGGTATATGTGTCAGTATGGCAGAGGTATATGTGTCAGTATGGCAGACGTATATGAGCCAGCATAGCAGAGCTATGTGTCAGTATGGCAGAGCTATGTGTCAGTATGGCAGAACTATGTGTCAGTATGTCAGAGGTATATGAGCCAGTATGGCAGGACTATATGTGTCAGTATGGCAGAGCTATGTGTCAGTATGGCAAAGATAGGTGTCAATATGGCAGCGCTATGTGTCAGTAAGGCAGAACTATATGTGTCAGTATGGCAGAGCTATGTGTCAGTATGGCAGAGATATATGTGTCAGTAAGGCAGAGGTATATGTGTCAGTATGGCAAAGTCATGTGTCAGTATGGCAGAACTATATGTGTCAGTATGACAGAGCTATGTGTCAGTATGGCAGAGCTATGTGTCAGTATGGCAAAGTCATGTGTCAGTATGGCAGAACTATATGTGTCAGTATGGCAGAGCTATGTGTCAGTATGGCAGAACTATATGTGTCAGTATGGCAGAGCTGTGTGTCAGTATGGCAGAACTATATGTGTCAGTATGGCAGAGCTGTGTGTCAGTATGGCAGAGGTATATGTGTCAGTATGACAGAGCTATATGTCAGTATGGCAGAGTCATGTGTCAGTATGGCAGAACTATATGTGTCAGTATGGCAGAGCTATGTGTCAGTATGGCAGAGCTATGTGTCAGT
This sequence comes from Leptodactylus fuscus, assembly GCF_031893055.1. NCBI lineage: Eukaryota > Metazoa > Chordata > Amphibia > Anura > Leptodactylidae > Leptodactylus > Leptodactylus fuscus. Next base: position 17,983,045 of record NC_134273.1, on the reverse strand, counting down.
ATGGCAGAGGTAGATGTGTCAGTATGGCAGAGCTATGTGTCAGTATGGCAGAGGTATATGTGTCAGTATGGCAGGACTATGGGTCCTTTCATCCTATTGATTTCTCTGCCTCTATACACTCCGTCCATCACACAGCCCTATTACAATGATGTTCCATTCCCACATCTGTTTTTGCCATGGACACTCAGGAATAATAATGTGTCCTGCGCTATTTTTTTTATCTTTTCTCCACTTGTCTCGGCCACTCAAATTTATGAGTTCATGAAAAAAATATGTCCTCAGAAAAAACACAAAGCCCAAAACCAGATGACACCGGGATGGCACACAAGTGAGAAATAGAAATACACCGGGATGTAAAACGGAACATTCATGTGTCACTGCATTAGGCCTGAGCTTGTCCGTATAGCAGAGCTAAGGCTGCGTTTACACGGTACTGTTATTCTGAATAACTGCTTGGGGTTTATAATTGCAGTAATTGGTAGTACATGTTACTATATATGTCACCTGTGTGATAACAGCCAGAACCCCGCAGGTTTTCAGTCTGAGGTGGCAACTCATTGCGGTTCTTCCCGCAGAGCTTTAGGGTGCATTCACACGGAGGAAAAATGGCGTGGATTCCAGACAGATTTTGGTGCTAATTCCCATGGAATTAGCGCGGAATCCACTTCAGATTCCACATGGAAAAAAAAGCCACCCCATAGAACTCTATAGGGAGGCTTTTTTATGTGCGGAATCTAACGCGGATTCCGCACTAATTCCACGTGGATTTGCACCAAACTCTGCGCAGGATCCACGCCATCTTCCTCCGTGTGAATGCACCCTTAGACAGAACGTTCACAGAGTTTTCCTCCGCGGACTTTCTGTTACAGTTGCACCTATAAGGAAACTGCTGGCGTTTCCGTAGGTATAATTGACCTGCTGCAATTTCCAAAACCTCCGTTTTTACACAAAATGGGCATGGGATTCGCCAGAATCCCATCCACTTTGCCCTGATTGTAAAATGTCACATTACGACATGTGGGACCCCGGCCTATATGTTCCAGTGCACTGAAGTATGTAATACTGTGCATCACCAGTGGGGGTGCTATTGTAGAACTGAACGCTTGTTGTCAGGTGTCCTCCATAGTTCAAGTGCTCTCCTGAAATCTACGACAGACAGAAACTGGTGTAAACTTCAGATACAACTTACATTGTTTTCCGTAAATTGTCAGGTAAAGGCATACGCCAACCGGCCTGCCTTGGTTTCTGCATTGTTCTTCCCCATTTTGTAAAATTTGGAGAGCAAGGTGCAGAACCAACACTGGCGTAAATGGCCACAGTTTACCCCCCATAGGCGGAACTCCGTGGCGTTTTACAATTACTGTAAGGTGGATGGGATTTTTTTTAAATTCTATTTGCAATGTTTTTTCGAGGACCGGCCACTTATAATAGGATAGTAAGTGCATTAGTATCGGAAATGTATATATGGAGAAGACTGCGGTAATATATGGAGATTTGACCTGGGGTTCTTGTAAATCCTAGGCATGCAGGAGCACACGTCTTGCTTGATGTTATTAAGAACATAGGCAGCCCCGAGATGCCTGTAAGGGACGACTCTTAGCGGGAGGAGTCGGTGGCATAACATTAATTAGTAAACAAAACCAGGCGCGGGTGATAGCATGGATGCCTGTAAGAAAAAATATAAGGTCAAACCGTACAGTAGGAAACATGAAACCATATGCAGCTTGTGTTCGTAGAATGAGAGGAGGAAGCAGATGGCGGATTAATCCGGGATGTTGCCGATTCTAATCAACTTCAACAAAAGTCATTACCATACAGTATATCTATACAGGAAAGCAGCAGCTCTATACTGAGACACCTATATACAGTGTCATATATACATTCTGTGTAAGACACATGGCACGAGCGGGGTTAATTAAAATACTATAGCTTTTATCAAATATAAACAGCTTACGGTTTTATCTAGATTCGTAGAGAGTTACATCAATTATGTAAAGACATGTCGTTCATTATCTTGTACTGATCATCTTTTATCACCAGCTTGATACCCCAGAGCTGTATTCACAATTCTGCAGGTAGGTAACAGGCAATAGGTTCTCCATGCATATAAATGACCAGAGTAAGTGCTGAGCTGTACAAAAAGGAAGCGGCGGATATCAGCTCTGACGTCAAAGGACAGCAGAGGAGAAGAAGAAGTAAGTCAGAAGGAATAACTGAGAATATTGGTCTAAGGAAGCATCGGAAACATTAGATAGTGGAAAGGAAAGAATATACAGATGTAATACATTGTATCGATTGATTTCATGCCTACAGTATCTATCTATCTATCTATCTATCTATCTATCTCCTATCTATCTATCTATCTATCTATCTCCTATCTATCTGATATATCTATCAATCACTCTATCTATCTATCTATCTATCTATCTATCTATCTATCTATCTATCTGATATATCTATCTATCAATCACTCTATCTATCTATCTATCTATCTATCTATCTATCATCTATCTATCTGATATATCTATCTATCAATCACTCTATCTACTATCTATCTATCTATCTATCTATCTATCTATCTATCTCCTATCTATCTATCCATCTCCTATCTATCTATCTATCTATCTATCTATCTATCTATCTATCTATGTTATATTACCTTCCCTGCGTTTTCCGTCTCGCCATGAAATCCCTCCTTCACCCCATATTACAGTGACCCAAGAAACCTCCTATTCGCTTCATGTATTAATATCCATTCCTGATGTACGAAGCTGAAAAGATTTGCTGAGCTAAGATATCAAAGGATTTTTCCATAGATGTTTAGTAAATGCCTTTTTTTTTTTTTTTTTCTCCCTCCTGTAACATTGAATATCTGTGATCTGGAATAAAACATATACAGGATGTAATTTATGTTTCTCTGCTCCGGCAATTAATTCATGAATAATATATAGTCTATGGCAGAAAAAGTAATATGGTGTCATGTCTAACCTTTGCATTAGGAATTCTTGAGCCCTTTTAATATCTGAATTAGGCAGCGGTGTCTCCGGCTATGTTAGAAACATTACTGATTATTTTTCTGATACATAATGTCATGTACATGGGAAGGGGAGAGTGACAGATTATCAGGATTATGGGAGCCGCTAATATTCTAACCATTAATTGCTGTGACCAGATGCTAATAGAGTCATGTTATTAAGGTTATTTGCTACGATGAGTGGCCTGCAATGATGTCAGGGTTAGACAATATTATAGGATGAGGAGAGAAGAACATAGCCGTCCTCTGAGGTCATGTCACAGACAACGCTGCTCAAGTTAAAGGAAAATATTAGAATTATTACTATTATTATTAATAATAATTGCAAGAATTAAGGTAAATTTCCACCGTTTTCTGTCCAATCAGAAATGGAACTATGGAATGAGAAGCAAGATGGAGCAGGACGCTTATTTTTTCAGCGCCCTGCTCCGATCGCTTCCTCCCATTGATAAGAATGGAATACGGAATCTGGGCGGAATCTCCATAAATTCCGTGTTTACTATCAGTACAATCAGCCTTACCAAGTAATTGATGGGCCAAAACTCAAGGATCTAACATGTTGCTAGATGGCTCCACTAAAAGTAAGAAGCCAGAAGATACATTGGACTATTCTACACCTTTTATATTTGACCTTGGAATTTCCAGTATGCCTTTCATTGGCATTTCCACCCATCCGTTCTCAATCTGGACAGATGGTTGTACGTCATTATCAAGAGGAAATTCTCTTCAAAGTGAGCTAAAGCTTTGATCTTCATCTAACTTGATTTTGTATTGTTTCTCTTCTTACCGTCGCCTGGTTGATTGAGAACGTCCGGTTCACTGATGGTTGGCCTGGTCTCCCAGGGGTGAATTTGTTAGATAAGTGACTACGATATAAATCATGATTATCAACAACTCTCTTATCTTAGAACTTTCCTCCTAGGCACGCTCATGAACATGTGCTATAGATTGTAATGGGATACGGTATACTGTATCTTCAAAAGCTTTTGGCCAACAGTCCTTAATCTATCAAAGAAGAGTCAGAACACCCTGTAGACTTCAGATCGTTGACTGGCCTGCCATCAACTATAGGGTTAGCCAACATTAATTTTATGTGTTTGGGCACAATAAAAAGACACTATTTATGGATCTGTTTTATTGAAGTACTATGTATCAAAGATTGGGGTTTCAAAGATGCCCATTTTCCGAATCAATAGAGAGGGACCCTCATTTTAGATTCTCATATCACAGTTATCTTCAAGAGCTGCAACAAAGGGTACTTCTCTTTCTCTGAAGGACCCACCACAACCATGACTGACATGGGTGGACCAGTAAGTTGAATATGGGGTGACATGAATCCACTGACTCTGGCCCTGTGGTAAAGACATATGCAAGTAAGTTTTCCTTGATGGAAAAAGGAAAACTTGCTCTAGCACCATCTTTTGGAAAGTAACTCTCTATAAATCAATGTCATCTGAGATTGAATCCAAACCAGAACCATTTTCTCAGTAGGTAGGTCCAGCTGCAAACAGCTGTTTCAGGATTATTACCACTCATCAGTGCAAAACAAGGCAGTGGTTGGGCAAGGTGAGAGGTCATAGATATGGGTCAGAAGGGATACTATATACCCTTAGGGAGACATCACCTTTGCAAGTCACTTCGTAGTGGATAGAGTCTCGCAGACCATGCCTGCTCTACTAGGAACTCTGGGAAAGGAATTAGCGAATAAGTTCTCCTTAATGAAGAACTTTTGGAAGGTAGCTCGCTATAGATCAATGTCTGGTTTCTGAAAAATCTAGTGGCATTGATTGAGATTAAAGCCAAGCCAGACTCTCTAGAAGGAGGTATCCAGGACAACTATGTATGACATGGACAGACCAGTAGGTTGAATGGACACCAAATAATATTTCCCTTTACCTGATGGCATTGTAAAGGAATTTAGGGCCACTTACATTGAAAAAAAAGCTAAGAATGATATAACATACAGTAATAGAAGAAGACATACTGGCTTTAGTGATCCCCTCCACTCCTATGATTCTTTTTTGGTCTGTTATTGGACTCCATTCTTCCTACTCCATCAATGACATGCCAACATGGACATGAGACCTCTACAGATGCTCACTGGCAGCAATGGTGGGGCTGACATATTGCGATTGACTCCATTGGTCATTGGTCCATTGGTCACAATGTCATCGTCAGAGTTGGAAGAACAGAGTTTAGAGGGGAACCTGGAAAAAAGTAATGAGAGTGCTTGGGGAAGCTTAAAGAGGAGGGTAAATTGGTAAGATGGGTAGAAGTGCTATATTTTATAGCATTGTAAGTTGTCCAAAAAATAGGTGAGCGGACATCTCCATTAAACACGAGCTGGATATTAAATGTCATCTAACTTTAAAATTGAGTTTAACGTTGTTACAATGTATCGATTCATTGACCTCATCATCCAAGATGATGTCATAGGGCAGTAAGGAAACTAGTTTGTTAGGTGATGAACAGAGCAGAAAGTAACATTCTTGGTTAATTCTTATCGCTAATTCTATTGTTTTCGATGTAGAACAAAAGATCAGAAGCAGGTGGTGTAAATCTGTCGCATATAAATATTCATAAAGTTTCTCATATTTATTTATACTCTAGAAAAATCTGTCATTGTTTAGTAAACACCATAAATTTATTGGTCAGTTTTTATGATTTCCACCAACATAAAAAATTTGCATCCATAAGAAAAATTCATCAGTCATTTCTGAAATACGAAATATTTGGGGATTATTAGAGATACTCGGTACATAGAAGGTGTATTTGGATGTGCGTGTGGCTACAAGACATTGGGGAGGATAAACTAATAAACATACAACAGATTTCTGGTGTAATTTGTACCAAAAACTGGTGGACATGCTTCATACCTCACTTGTATTGTGTTTTAGACACTTTGTGCGCTTCGTATGACATATGGGCAGGGCTTGTTGAAAATGGGAGTGGTTTAATATTCTAAACTGTGAGCAAGACGCGGCGCCGCAAGTTAGTGAGACAGTTTTAGTTTATCTGCCCCATTATGTACCGTAAAGACAACACATTGAGTTTCATTGAGTCCAATTTCCTAATGCATGAGCAGTGTGGTTACCCTGTTTGAAGGGACTCTCTCCCCTAGCCTCAGTTTCCCTGCATTATATGTGCAGGTTTCCTGGAAAATAGTCCAAAATCTGTTACTAAAGTATAGTACTAAATTTATTAATGTCAAAATATTGGCAGAAAATCCAGTTATTCGAAAAATTTACACACACTTTTGTGCGATGAGTTAAACTTGAGGGACATTGATTCTCAGGTAACATATGTATGGTACTAGTCTGATCAAGCTTACAAAAGCAATGAATACAAACTCTGACCCTTTGATAGAGGGAGATACAAAAGAATCCTTGATGAAAAAAGGGAAACTTGTTCCATTGCTATCTTTGAAGGTAGCTCCCTGTAGATCAACCTGGTTTTCTCAGGAACCTAGTGACATGGATCAAAGCAAAACTAGAACAACTAGAACAACTCTTCCAAAAGGAAGAGCGATCCATCCAGAGTCCCATCCAGAGTCCCATCCAGTGTCCTCTCACCTAGTCAACCTGATGAGGAGTAATACAGTAAATCTGAAACACCTCTTCCAAAAAGAAGAGAAACCCATCTGCAGACATCTGATTCGCAATCACTGCCCCTCCAATGTTCTGTCTTGGCATTAATCCCAGTCAATATCACTAGGTTTCTTATAAAAATAGACATTGATCTATAGAATGTTGTTCACAGCACAAGGTATCCTATAAAGGTAATGTCTCCCTGAAACATAGTACCCCTTCTGACCCACATCTATGACCTCTCACCTACCCAAACCAGTACCCTGCTTTACACGGATGAGGCCATAACCATCAGCTGTCTTCCTTTTGGAAACAATGTTCTGGTTTGGCTTTACTCCACAATATAATACCTGTAAGGTTGAGCAATTCCCCAGTGCTGTTGCTGAAACCTAGGAGAAAGGGAAAGACAGAGAAAGTGAGTCCTAAAATCGATCCAGCCCCTATCCCTACCTACTTGGCTCACTGTCCTAAAGACAGGGACAACTGGGCGACAGTCCATTCTCTAGATAAGCGTAAACACAAAACACAGATAAGACAACACAACACAGAAGATGAGTCAACGAGCCAAGGGTGAAAGCCAGAGAGACAAAGCAGTACCAAAACACAATCCAAAAGAGTAGTCACAAGAAAAGCCAAAGATCAGAAGTCTGTAAATATAAATAGCAAAGAGAACAGTTTATCAAGGACAAGTCACAATAGTCAGCAAACCTTTGTGTTGTGGGTAGATGACCTATTTAGAGGGAGCCCAGAACCCACCCCAGACTTGATTGTCAGATAGGTTGTCAATCACACAGGCAAGGCTAAAAAGATGAGTGTAAGAGACAGGTGTGGTGGAAAATCAATACAGAGATGAGGAAATAGAGCAGTGTTCAGAACCTAAAGCAAGGAATCATAACTGAACACGTCTCCTGTCCACAGCGTTCCAGGAGAGGGTGACACAGAGACCCGAACAGGCAAAGATGTTACAGTACCCCTTCTGACCCTTTAATAAAATAGATAATAAGAACAGTATACATGTACTGTATACTCTGCTATACATGCTGTGTTTCATATATTACACCTTCGGGCTTTTCCTACTAGGGTCTCATCTACCAGAGATAGGTTGAATAGTCCAAACCTGCCATTTCTAGTTGGACTGGCTGATAGAGATGACCAAATTGGTTCGACACAAATTGAGTTCTCAAAAATTTCAGATTGTTTTATTAGAATACCATTATTGGAATAGTAAATTACTAGTTAAATAGCCGGCCTCCATTTAACCCTCAGCCATTGACCTACTTTTGGTGACCGAGAGCTGCAAGCGGATAATCTACTAGACTAGCAGGCAGAAAAGCTGCAGTGGGACCTCTGTAGTCATGACAGTCTACAATATCTCCCCTTAGAAGCGCAATGGACTGAACGATCAAAAAAATGAAAATGTAAATCACTGGGACACCAATGAAAAGAAACAAAGACACATAGAGGAGCTTTTCCTGAAATGAACTCACATACTACTAAAGGTCTAAAGCTGCTGGTAGTGGAGCAATTCTCAGTTCCAAGTTCTGCCTTGGCGTCCCTCGGTTACGTTTCTCTTCCTAGCATGGGTCATGGTCAGAGCACTGTATTTTTCCAGTCTGCAAATGAGTATAAAATCATGGGACTGTAAGTAATGCAAAGAAAAAAAAAATTCACATCCCAGCTGAAGCGAATCCCTGCTGTAGCAGTAACGCGAGTTGTCGGAACATGCCAATTGTCAAATATCTGAAAATCTTTTGTTATTTTTTGTCATTTAAAATAGTCAATTACCATGTCAAACACAATATATTAGCTGCAAGAGACTGATCTTATTTGGTTTCTAAGCCTCTAAAAAAAATCTTCTAAAAATTCTAACAAAATAGCAATAAAAATGATTGTGGGTTTTCTCTGCAATTATAGACGATCATAAAGGATATGAAAAATATGCACTTTATATGTGTAATTTCCCTCCGTTCCCTCTTTTTTTCTGCTTTTTAACCTAGGGTATCCTTCGCTTTTGCAGCAAAAACATAGAAAAGTTTATTAAGTTTCTTGCATTTACTGGCCATTGTACTGTAAAGGGGATACAGTTACTCCTTATACCCGGCATAACCTTTATGTGCCCTTGGGGATGTTGTAAAGTTGTACTGTGCTTTTATGAATTAAGAAATAATTGTGGAAGAATGAGGGTCTTCGATCCACTTTAACAAGTTTCTGTTAGTTTTGGCAGGTCGATTTTGCAGCTGCAATGCATTTTATTATATATACATGAAAATTCAACATTAATATTGCATGCCAACTTTTTGTAAGACTTCCTTCTTCAGGACAAACACAGCTGCTAAAACTCTATGAGAAGTCGTGGTGTTGTTCTTTAAATACGCTGTTTGCTATTTCTTAAAGGGAAAGGAAAGAAATTTTAAAAGTTGATTTTAGGGGCAAATTTAAAAATTTATTTTTATTTGATTCCCAGGTTCAAATCAGCATTACTTTATTTTGAAGTCGATTCTTTTGGTTCTATCCTTAACTTCAACTTAAACCTAAATATGATCAATATATATTTGTGAGAATATATTTTCTTTTGCCATAAGGTGATGGATCTGTAAAACAAAATAAGTAATTTTTTTCCCTTAATTTCAATATTTCCACTAAACTCTGCAGTTTACAGTATTTTGAAAAATATTTAAAGGGATTCTATCATTAGAATTCCGTTTTAAGCTAAACCCATTTAGGAATAGCCTTAAGAACGGCTATTCTTCCCCTACCTTTAGATGTTTTCTCAGTGCTTTCGTTCCTTAGATATCTTGGTTTTCGTCCATATGCTAATGAGTTCTCTTGCAGCACTGGGGGTGGTCCTCAGAGATCAAATAATACTGGTGGTGTCCCCTGTGCTGCGAGAAAATTATGCAGCACTGCCTTCTTGTTAGGTGTTTCCACCTCTTCTTTCCAGTTCGGCCACAGGAAAATGGCCAACTGCGCCCACTGCAAATGGTGGCAATCATGTGCAGTGAGCGCTTTTTAAAGTAGATGTGACGAGACAACGAAGAAGAGGTGGAGGAGGCAAACAAGAAGAAGGTGGCGCTAGATAGTTTTCTCGCAGCACTGGGCATGCCCCCAGTGCTGTTTGAGTGTTGGGGAGCGCCCCCAGTACTAAAGAGAAAACTAATTAGCATATGGACGAAAACCAGGATATCTAAGGAACAGCAGTGGGGAGTAGACATCTAAAGGTAGGGGAAGAATAGCCTTTCATTGATAGGAAATTGTCAAAAAGTTGAGGGTATTATAGAATTGCCCACTGTTAGATTTCATGGGTCCTGCCTTGGTTGGGCGCCATTTTTATGTCAGAACTTAGACCTATTGGAAGATACTTCGGTGTTATGGTTGTCCAGTGTATCTAGAACCAAATTGTGTAACTAGATTAAAAATAATTTTCATATCTGGAGACATTGGCCTAAGTCGAAAGAGTAGGCCATTAATGCGTGACTTGGGGAGTAAGAGACATCTGGAACCCCCGATAGTTAGAAGAATAAAGAGTCTGTGGCACTCACTGGTGCTCTAAGGCCCCACAGATAGGCTGGATTGAACAGGAGTGGGTTGATGCTTCAACACCTAGAAAAAAAAATCCATTATTATAAAGGAATAGTATGATATGGGGCTGTTTTTTCTGAGAAATGGGAATTCTCTTGTCCGTGGGTACATTTGGTATTGCAATTCATTCCATTCAATAAACTGGAGCTCAGGTGTTACACCAAACCTAGTCCACGAGATCAGAGTAGAACTAATTTTTTTTTAAAGGCCATTTTCTTAATCTTAAACAACTCCCTCAAAGGGCTTATGTCACCAAAGTGATCTTTACTTGGAGCAATAGTTAAAGAATTACATTATAAATATATTTGTACTATGTGACTGTTATTGTCTTATACTCATCTACACTGTCTTAAAATTTTATCTATGTATCTTAAAATTTTTAATGTTAATAGTTTAGCCACCGACTGTGCTTGGGATCAAAGCTCAGTCCCATTCACAACAACACTTGTGAAATGGAAACTGAGGTAAAGGAATCTCCCTGTTGCTTAGAACAGCTGATCCATGGGTCAGACCTAGGGTTGAGCGATCGGGATCGGGAAAGATTTTCTCCTGATCAGCAATTGAGCAAATTTCACGATCGGGATCGGCTGGAGAATGATTGAAAATCGGATTTAAAAACGATCCTGAAATCTCAAGATCGGCTCAACCCTAGTCAGACCCCTGGATCTTCAATGGATGACCTATTTAAAGGATAGGTCATCAGTTAAAACGTCTCAGAAAACTGTAAGGTTCAACCTTCAGACCTCTTAGACTCATTTGGACCTCTTAGACTCATTCGGACCTCTTAGACTCATTTGGACTTCTTAGACTCATTTGGACCTCTTAGACTCATTCAGAACTCTTAGACTCATTCAGAACTCTTAGACTCATTCAGAACTCTTAGACTCATTCGGACCTCTTAGACTCATTTGGACTTCTTAGACTCATTTGGACCTCTTAGACTCATTCAGAACTCTTAGACTCATTCAGACCTCTTAGACTCATTCAGAACTCTTAGACTCATTTGGACTTCTTAGACTCATTTGGACCTCTTAGACTCATTCAGATCTCTTAGACTCATTTGGACCTCTTAGACTCATTCAGACCTCTTAGACTCATTTGGACTTCTTAGACTCATTTGGACTTCTTAGACTCATTCGGACCTCTTAGACTCATTTGCATTAAAGTGAAGAAATGACACAAAGAGAGAATGAAAGTGATACAATGTAGTATTGATTGCGCTAAAAAGTATGCAAAAATTTGGTAATGATAATAACAGATTAATAAAAATGACAATAATAATAACAATAATTGCAATCTAGAATGGTATTTGCGTTACTAAGGTAACGTCTAATAAGGCACTTCTAATTGATTACCTTGCATGTTAATATATTTTTGCATACTCCGTCTCCCAGCAGGTAACTCATAAATGCTTAAGCTTTTTGCAGATTAAAGGGGAAAAATTGTCCATTTGTAGTTGAGGTCAAATGAATGTACATTTATCTCTCAAATAGGACTAAGCGTATGTGTCAAACAGGGCAAGGTTCTTAATGGAAGTGGACACAAATAGTTTCCAACCTGCTGCTAGTGTCAGGGAGAGGTCGCCACTAGTTGTCATTACTGAGAAGTGTCAGCTTCTTTATCATTTCAGATACATTTGCATATCCACAGGTAGCCAGATAAGTGACCATTACAATTTGTAGGAAAGGACAAACAGATGGCTAGCCGTTCTTTCATTCTTCTGTCCTGCATGCAAATTACATGCCTAGATTCAGATTCTTGGATAAAGCAGAGCAGCTGTAAAAACTTACTGGAAGCGCTACAAAATATATGTTAAATTACATGTACGTGGTGCGTCGTAAGTGGAGACCTGATGATATTTACCGAAGAACCAGCCGTGTGATAGAACAGGTAGCAAGCAGTCAGACACTGGTTTGCGTCAACAACACATTTTTTGGTTTATGGGGCACAGTCAGGTTTGGAATCAAGTGCAGGGGTTAATGTCACTTATTATGTTGGTCTAGGGTAGAATACAAGGATAATTTTATAATAAAAATTACGATGAAATTACGCTAAATTTTTACGCAGTTGGTCAAATGTGGAGGCAAAAATGTGTTGGTCTAGGGCTGTCTTTTTCAAGCCAAGTTCCTCCACATGAAAAAACTCCAACTAAGTATACCCAATGGACACTGTGGTTCCCATCATGTGACAGATCCAGCTCCCGATCTCAAGTGGGGAATAAAAACTGGCACTTACAGCACAGCAAGCAAATCTTTCTTCTTATGGGGCATCTATGGCAGGCACATACCAAATGTTCTGAGGGTTTTTTAACTTCCAAACAGCTTTTCACTCATCAGATCGTAGATCGTAGACTACCTGCTGCTTTAGAGACCCACCTCCTTAACCTGGACCCACCATCTTTTGATGACTGTCTCTGTGTCTCAGTATTTGAAGATGATGGGTTGTTTGGGTGGCAGTAGTCCCCTGTCATTTCCAGTTTTGGCACTTACCCACTGAGACTACATAGTGTACGCCCTGAGGTATGCGTACCACTGGTTTATAATCACATGTCCTGAGTATACAGATGTGAACCTAAAAACCTGAAATTTTTGGAAAATCTGTAATGAACTAAACTTGTTATGAACTAGTTTATTCATCTCTTTTTACTCATTTACACTTGCTTGTCACTTTTCTAAAAAGTAGGAGGGACTGGACAAATGGGAGGCATGGCTTTTGCAGCCTAAAATATTGATATATATCTTATTATTACCGTATTTTTCGGACTATAAGACGCACTAAGGTTTTAGAGGAGGAAAATAGGGAAAAAAAAAATTTTAAGGAAAAAAAATTGGTGAAATATTTAATAACCTAATAATATAATATTTCACCAATGTAAATAGAACCGGGGGCTTTCGGACACAGGGATACCAAATGTGTATGTTTTTCACAGTAATGTTTTTGTTTTATATGTATTCTAGGGATATGGGGGTGATTTGAACATATATCTCTATCTATCTATCTATCTATCTATCTATCTATCTATCTATCTATCTATCTATCCGTCTATCTGTCTGTCTGTGTCTGTCTGTCTTTCTGTCTATCTATCTATCTATCTATCTATCTATCTATATCTAATCTATCTCATCCATGGATGGAAAGAGACACCCTGCAGTGAAGCTATGCAAGAAGAGAAAAAAGGGGCGGGCCAGATGGGTGAAGGAGGTGTGGTTTTCTAAGCAAACTTGAAAACATGCCTCTTTCACCTGTCTGGCTCGTCCCTCCTTCACTGCCTCTCACATCTTGCTCCGGCAATGAAGCCACACAGACAGGGAAGTAGGGGCGGGCCAGACGGGTGAAGGAGGCGTGGTTTCAAGCTTGCCGAGAAAACCACGCCTCCTCCTCCCGTTTGGCCCGCCCCTCCTTCCCTGTCTGTGTGGCTTCATTGCCAGAGCCAGATCTGAGAGGCAGTGAAGGAGGGGCGGGCCAGACGGGAGAAGGAGGCGTGGTTTTCTCGGCAAGCTTGAAACCATGCTTCCTTCACCCGTCTGGCCCGCCCTTACTTCCCTGCCTCTCATATCTCGCTCCTGCAAAGACGCGACACAGACAGGGAAGGAGGGGCAGAGCAGGCAGGCACCGTGCTGCTCTCCTTTTGATTCACACAGACGGGACACAGACGCTGCACACGCTGCATTCGGACTATAAGACGCACACACATTTTCCTCCCATATTGGGAGGAAAAAAAGTGCGTCTTATAGTCCGAAAAATACGGTATACAATATAGTGTAGAACACTGTCAGGGCTCCTAGGAACCTATCTATAAAACATAGTGTAGAATACTGTCAGGGCTCCTAGGAACCTATCTATAAAACATAGTGTATGACACTGTCAGGGCTCCTAGGAACCTATCTATAAAACATAGTGTATAACACTGTCAGGGCTCCTAGGAACCTATCTATAAAACATAGTGTATAACACTGTCAGGACTCCTAGGAATCTATCTATAAAACATAGTGTAGAATACTGTCAGGGATCCTAGGAACCTATCAATAAAACATAGTGTATAACACTGTCAGGGCTCCTAGGAACATATCTATAAAACATAGTATATAACACTGTCAGGGCTCCTAGGAACCTATCTATAAAACATATTGTAGAACACTGTCAGGGCTCCTATGAACTTATCTATAAAACATAGTGTAGAACACTGTTAGGGCTCCTAGGTACCTATCTATAAAACATAGTGTATAACACTGTTAGGGCTCCTAGGAGTCTATCTATAAAACATAGTGTATAACACTGTCAGGGCTCCCAGGAACCTATCTATAAGCATAGTGTAGATCACTGTCAGGGCTCCCAGGAACCTATCTATAAACATAGTGTAGATCACTGTCAGGGCTCCTATGAACTTATCTATAAAACATAGTGTATGACACTGTCAGGGCTCCTGGGAACCTGTGATATAGTTCATACGAGACAGGTTGGAATATTTGGGTCATACCCAGCTCGGTACAAGTCAATTTGCCCATCTCTAGTTATTACTCTATCTACTATTACTATCTAGTTATTCTTTCTAATATTTATAGAAATCTGACATAACAATTGAATCTGCACCAGCTGATCTGTTTCTCAGTCACAGATCCCCCGACACCATCCCAGTCCAGCACCAATCTTAAAAAATTGGCCCCATGATTATGTAATTGTTAAGCTTTATTTATAGAAAATGTAAGACCGCTTTAAGAAATTTGTTTCTTTTTTTTTGTCTTTGGGAAATCACCAAGAATGAGAGTAAGGAATCTGAAGAGGCGAGAATGACTAGACCTACTGTTTTATTCAGTAAGATAAGAAGTTCACATAAGACTTCATTGCTGGTTTTCTACTTGCAGGGATTCACTCGAGGTTCACTTTCTCCGGCCCTTAGCGTCTCCGCCAGAACAAAGGTATTGATAGAAATAACGTCTGGATCTCTCCCATGAACTGTTTGTATTCGGCTTCTTCCTTTAAACAAGAACATTTTATTTGAAATGTAGATTGCAGATCTGGGATTTTCCTCCTGCGTTACAGATTGTCGACTTGAGTGTGTGTTTTTTTTCTTTAAGTCAATGAGTAAGTCCATGTATTATTAGAGGAATGTAACTGTATGTCAATAGCAATCATCGGTGCAACACTAAGAGTTTAAGTGTGATGCATAGCCATTGATTTAGAGAATCCATACCAGGAAAATGCGCAAAAGATTTATTTTCATATATCCATAAATAAATATGAACTGCTACAGTAAGGAAAGAAATAACGCTCTTTGATTTGCTGCCAAGTCAATGAATAGAAGAAATTTACTGCGCAGGTATAGCATACATCAAATTTCCTTCTAAAGTTGGCTATCAATTAAAAACTGCCTTCTGACTCATCGAGGAATTAGATGACAATGATCCATTTGGCGAATGTTGGAGAACAAATGGAAATTTTTGCACCCAAGTTGGCTACATTGATGACTTGACACTGGCATAAACATGGCGGAGCATGGCACATCTTTGGTGCATCCTGGTGGGCTAAAATTTTTCTGATTGCGAGTCTTCGGGAAGAGGGTTTGACTTGAATAGGCCATGATATGCCAAAATGGCATCCAACTCGTGTTAGAAAATTGTGGTTCAAAGTGAGCCCATAGGGTTGAGCCGATCTTGAGATTTCAGGATCAATTTTATAATCTGATTTCAGATAATTTCCCAACCGATCGCGATCTTGAAATTTGCTTGATCACCAATTGGGATCTGATCTTTCCAGATCCCGATCGCTCAACCCTAGTGAACGCTTCTCTATGGGAAAAGTCACTTTTAGGGTTGAGCCGATCTTGAGATTTCAAAATCCGATTTACGATCATTTCCCAGCCCATCCCAATCGTGATCGTGAAATTTGCTCAATCTCCGATCGGAATCCGATCTTTTCCGAACCCGATCACTCAACCCTATAAGCCAAATGAAGCGTGGCATAAACTTAGACTAAACAGTCTATAGATATGCCAGATATATCATCCAACATCAGCCAATGTGACAAATCTGGCATATTCTGGTTCACATTTGCGTTCGATAATCCGTTTGGGGAGTCCACTTAGGGACCCCCCAAATGGAAACCTATACGAATTAAAAGGCGGTTAGCTAAGAAACCACACTGACCTCATAGACTATAATGGAGTCCTTGTGCTTTCCGTACGGTGTCCATACCAATCATGCCTGAATAGCACACCATGTGGGTAGGCATGGTATTGCATGTGAAATTTACATCAATGATTTTAAAGGGAAACATTATTCTAAGCTGACGTGTTATTAATATGATGTAGTTGAAACTGATTATATCCTATATGCAAAATAATAAATTTGCAGCATCTGCGTTGCTTACTATGATAAGGTTGAGTATACGTCCTGGTGTCTCCTAATGGTTGCAGCTAGTGACTAGCCATCTGGACATCTCTTCTTCTCCTGCAGTTACATGACAAGAATCTACATGACTAATGATATGCTAAATAGTTGCGAGTCAAACGTATGTATGAGATAGCCAAGAGGATCATCTATAAAATGATGGTAGTCTCATGTTCCATGCTGTAGTGGATATAACTAGTGTTGAGTGAGTAGTATTCGATCGAATACTTCCCGCCATAGGGATGTGTGTAAGCGGCCAAACACCGCCGAACATGCGCTGAACCCGTTGGTGTTTGGCCGCTTACACGCATCCCTATGGCGGGAGGTATTGAATCGAATACTACTCGCTCAACACTAGATATAACTGTTTTTTTTTCACCTCCCCTATTATACTCTGGGGTCAGAAGAGATTCAGAATATAATAATTTACAGCAATGACTGTCATGGAGGCCATTTTAGTTCTTTTGAGATGAATCCCCAATTTGTTAAAATTTGGAATATTTGGGTCAAACATGGCTCAGAACGAATCGGTCGCCCAAACAGTGGGAAATAAAGAATTGAATCCACTTTAGATCCCTTCTCATTTTCAGGTCCTTGGGATTTCTGCCATGGCTTTCTTGGATGGGGCACCAAGATTGAGCAGGACAACTTATTCAACATCTTTGCTCCCCAATAGGAGGCAGATTCAAGGACTTCAGAAGTCGGCCAAGTAGCCTTGACTAGAAAGGCCGTACAATAATTATGCTATCATCTGAAAAGCCATAAGCACATTGCATAATGTAAATCCATCCATGGAACGTGCTATTCATATACAGTATTTTTATTCATCTTACAAGGTAGAGCGATCACAATTACCGTTTCCCTGATAATGATGAGATTACGCTTAGCGTGAATTCTAATAACCTGTTTGTGCGCTCCTAGGCATTGTGGTTCACGTCCTCTGACTGAGGTAAGATATGGTTAACACGTCTCCGTGCAGTTTTGCACAGGATATGTATTCAGGCAGCATATATATAAACCAGTGGCTCGCTCCTGGGACTCTCTACCTCGCGATATGCTTACAGTCAGAAGGCGAGCTGACACCCTCATCTCTGCGGCCAGTGGGATTCAACCTCTTGAGATTTAGTCTTCAACTTTAAGATAAGAAAAGTCCATGACACTACTGAAGCCATCGCACTGTTCATCCGCAACCTTCTGGTGTATGAGTACAATGCCAAGACTACAGAACACCAAACTTCACAATTGTTTGACTTTTAGATAGACGGTTTCTGATTTTGAGCCAAGCCAAGTCCCTTTGTGCAGCACTCATGGAATATGCTTAAAAGAAGGATGGAAATGGGGCAGACTTACTACATGTGCCAGCTGGGCCGTGACTGCGTAGTTTGGTGGGCACACTGCCACCTTAAAAAGAAAATAATAGACGTTCTTACTTCTTCATTAGATTGCAAGTAAAGGTTCGAGCTAATGGCTTTATGCTTGGAGATGAGCTGTTTTTGCATAGCGTCCTCTGCTGCCTGTGTCTCGCCCGCAGATTCCCTCTGGAGCAATGGCAACACCCTCAATGCTCCAAACAACTAATTAGCATATTGGCAAATACAGTGATGTCTTAGCAATGCTATGTTATTCAGGCAACCCTAACTTATCTATTAGAGATGGATGAACATCACATTGCCTTGACTCTATTAGGCACCCTTGTGTGGCCCGGTTGCCCCCCAGTGTCCTCTTCAGGCTTCTAGTTGATGTCATGGACTCCGGCCTCACAGCTAAGGCCTGTGATTGGATTTAAGTGGTCATGTGGGATGTCTCAATGCAATGACACTGATGCATAGTCCAGGGAAGGTAAGGGAAAATAACAAACATTCACCTTTCCTCCCCTCCCTTGGACATTTTTGTGGCATCTGGTGGTCATCCTGCATCTTGTTCTGTTACCAGGACATTGCTGAGGTTACACAGTTACACTCACCTTGCTTCACTAATCCTGGACATTCACTTTTTATACTGTGGGGTCTGATGAGACCCAAAACTATAATGGTGTTTTGTGGGTGACAAACCTCCAAATTTTCGTTTTTGAGCCAAGCCCAAAAGTTTTGGAAAATTCAGGTCGAATCCAGATCAATCTGAATCAGTTTGCTCATCCATACTATGGATCTGCAGGGTTGGGTTGATATGCAGGATTCTGGTGACAGGCTGTATTTAAAGACCAGGGAAATGAAATACCATTGACGGCGAAGTCGTGAGTTGTGGGTGCACCATAGGCACCGGAGATGCAGGGAGCCAGGTGTCTTACTCATCACTTGTGTAGACTGGCGTAAAGTCCGGCGCAGCCATGAACCTAGAAGTCATTACAGCATCTTTAATAGAGATGAGCGAGTAGTATTCGATCGAGTAGGTATACTACGGTATTCGAAATACTCACAATACTCATACTATTTGCTATTCGAATGGAAAAATTCGATGCAGAACCAGCGTTGATTGGCCCGAATGCTATACAGTTGGCCAATCAACGCTGGTTCTTCTCCTACCTTTAGAAGTCTTCTCCGTGCAGCTTCCCAGCGGCGTCTTCTGGCTCTGAATTCACTCTACCAGGCATCGGGCCTGGACAGAGCCGACTGCACATGCCTGCGCTACAAGAAAATGGCCGCTTTGACTGTAAGCGGCCATTTTCTTGTAGTGTGGGCATGCGCAGTCGGCTCTGCCCAGGCCCGATGTCTGGCAGAGTGAATTCAGGGCCAGAAGATGCCACGGGGACGCTGCACGGAGAAGACTTCTCGGAGAATCCAGCCGATCCTCACTCGTGGACTTGGTAAGTTCAATTTGATCGAATGTTGCCTACCCCTGAAACGAGCATTTTTACTCCATGGAGTATAATAGGATTCGATATTCGATTCAAGTAGTCGAATATGGAGGGACTATTCAAAACGAATATCGAATATCGAGTATTTAACTACTCGCTCATCTCTAATCTTTAAGTTTTGCTGGGACCTTATCATTTTTATGCATGCCCTGCATTGGGCGCCATTACATATTCAAAATGGTTTTGTCCATTGCAGGGAAGCGAAGAAACATCTTTTGCACGGCACGTTGATGGATTTTAATCTCAAGCCATGCGTACTCATAGACAATGATGGCCTTTTCATCCAAATTGAACATGATAGATGCATATTCATAAAACAGACTCCAACTGTCCCCTTTATCTGTTGCTCTACAAAGAAGCCATCGCCCCTCATTGTAAAGACACGGGCACTTAAGTCTCGGCAGACGAGAAGCAGACACAGCGAGGACACTTTGCAGAAGAGTTGACAACTGGAGCAGTTCGAGCAATAAATAAAGTTCATCTATTGTAAATGTCTCGGCATAACACGAGTGGCTGTAATCAAATTGCGGACAGATGAGCTCCGTACAGATAGTTTGTGTCATTAATTTACCACTGTTTAGTGATTCTACTAGATGGGTAAGTGATATTATTTGTGACAACACTAAATAAAATAAACTAGGGAAAAATAAGATGTGTGATGTATTACCAAGATTAATCACACTCCGCAACGCAGGGAGAGCAGAGCCCGGAGCAGCGAAGCTCAGCGTACTTCATTGCATTCCCATCCGTCAGCCCTATTGCCACTGGCTCAAAAAGAATGCTAAGGTAAATGAACACAAAATATGATTTACAAGCAGCACTTGAAAACAGTCGAAGGCAAATAAATCACAAGCGGGGTATTTGAATCCATTGATTTATACATTACACTAGTCTTTTATATTACATCTTTCCATTGCAGGCACATCACAAATTAAGAGTTAGCATTGGCACGCTCTACTTTGCTGGAATTTAAACTGTTTTTCATGGTCGTTGATACCGGATTAATCACACGGGAGGGAACTCGCCGTATAATCAACCTTTGTTTGCCTTCCTCGTGTTCTACTTTACAAGTTTATTTACTGACTTAGCCGGCTGGATCCTTCTCGGTAGGATATATTGTTATGACTGCTTATCTAATTATTATACACAAGTGATATTAATAAGAGTAAACATTGCCGCATGTACCCCGATAAATCATCAGCTTATAACTAAGGAATGCATAGGCAACCGTTGCTTCAAGGGAATGGATGGAACCGGTGCTTAAAAGGTAATGGATGCAAACATCTGCCAACCCTCCTAAGTAAATTCAACTCCCTCCACCGTGTTACAGAACACATTATAGTGGTAACTAATATACCCTGGCTGTGTAGGTCACTGGAGTTGGGGAAAAACAACTTTGAATTTTATGCAAATGGGGCAGTTGGTGCACTGGGGGCGGGCCTTCAGCTCCTTGGAGCGCTGTTCATGCAGCTCAGACCACACCCCTCATGCAGTAAGAGTATATCCTCCCATTGCTATGACGTCATCCTTCTTATTTAAGCAGCAACAACAGTGCTCTAAGAGATTAAAGGGGTATTCCCACGTCGCATACTCACCAGTCTTCATTGCTGTAAAATCTTCTTTCTTCCTGGTTTCTTGCACCATTTGGTGGGCGGGGTTTCACATGCAACCTGCCGTTTAGCTCCGCCCCCAAATGTGTGTGTGTGTGTAGCTCCGCCCACCCATATTGGACTATGAAGTACAGGCAGCAGCAACTCCATTCTGTGTTACATACAGAGACTGCCTGTCTCTGCCATAATGAACACAATTGTATTAGCTAGCCTGATAACTGGGAGAACAGAAGAAATGAAAGCAGCTCCTCTCCCCTATCTGAGTGCAGGACCTAGGTCCAGGGCCGGCTCCAGGTTTTTATGGGCCCTTGGGCGACAGAGCCTCAGTGGGCCCCCTTGTAAAGGAGGCGGGGGAGTCGAGACACTGTGCGTCGCAGATGAAGCGAGTGACGTCATGCAGGAGTGTGGCATCACCAACGCTATACCTCCCAATTTTTAAAGAGAAGAAAGAGGAGCAAAATGTGCGGCGCACTCTGCGCGCCGCGGCAAATTTGGCTCCACCCACTTTTGTTGATTCCACCCATTCTCATTCATTTATCATGTGCTCCCACACAGTACAATCCTCCTACAGTCACCTGTAAATTATATGCCCCCCCTCCATCTCTCCCCCAGTTTCATATACACCCTTCCTTTGCCCCCAGTTTCATGTCCCCCCCTCCATCTCTGTCCCCAGTTTCATCACGTTCTCCCCCTTCATCTGCCCACAGTTTCATGTCCCCCGTCTCTGCCCCAGTGTCATGCTGTTCTCTCCCCACCCCCTTCATCTGCCCCAGTGTCATGCTGTTCTCTCCCCACCTCCTTCATCTGCCCCAGTGTCATGCGTTCCCCCCTCCCCTTCATTTGCCCCCCAGTTTCATTGGGCCCCCTCCATCTTTTTCCCCAGTTTCATGCCGTTCTCTCCCCACCACCTTCATGTTCTCCAGTGTCATGCCGTTCCCCCCCCCTCCCCTTCATTTGCCCCCCAGTTTCATTGGGCCCCCTTCATTATGTTCCACCTTTATATTTAATACAAAACAAACACTTACACTCACCTTCCATCACTCACCTTCCATCGATCCCCCGACGCTTCTCTCTCCAGTCGCATACGCGATTAAAGCAGGAGCTGTGAGTTCAGCTCCTGCTTAGCTGCGGCCCGGCTTGCGTGTGTAGGCGTGATGACGTCATCGTGCCTACACACGCAAGCCGGAGCTTTAAAGTAGGAGCTGAACTCACAGCTCTTGCTTTAATCGCGTATGTATTCCAGCTCATCAGCGGACGGACGCCGATGAGCTGAAATCGTGACAGGCAAATGCCGGGGGGCCCCCAGAGGCATTGTGGGCCCCGGCACTTGCCCGACTATGCCGTGCACTGACGCCGGCCCTGCCTAGGTCACGTGGTGTAGACACAGGAATAGCTAGATACACAGGCTCACTCCCGTGCACTTAGCCCCTCCTCCCTCCCCCCTGAGAGCAGCAGATACATCACTTGACTTTTAAGCAGATAAGTCAAGGGCTGTGTCAACAATGAATTGAATAAAGTAAGATAGTGGACTAACAAAGCAGTTTTGCTGAAGCATTGTATTTAGGAAAAGTCTTACATCCACATTAACAAGCAGTATAGATAGGATCCTTGTGATGGGACAACCCCTTTAAGGCCCGCCCACACTGCACCAACTGCCTCATTTGCATAAAACCTCAAAGGTTTTTCTTTAAAATATGCAAAACTGACGTCCATAACAGGTTTGATCTTATCACTGTAAGATGCTCTGTAACATGGTGGGTGCAGTTGAATTTTCTTGCGCTTTAAATGGAGTCTGTCAGTAGTAAATTAGTTATGAACCTAATCCCAGTAATTTGTAGAGGTGATTCTACAGTCTCCGAATAGACCTCTGTTATTCAGATTTGGAGCCCTATTTTCATGTAAATTGCAGTATTATTAACATGTGATTGATAGACTCCCTTGCGGTTGTAGACCACTTATAAAAAGGATCACAGTCATTTACAATGATCAACAGCAGACTTGGCGGCCACAAAGTGTCCGACATGTTGGAAACATTCGGCTGTTGGTTGGCCAAGAATAAAAGTCTATGTTATGAGTAGCCTATTGAGCCAATCATTTGTCATTTTGCTTAGTTCGGAAAGTTCAATTATTCTTGTGGGAATATTCAATACGTTCAATATCTGATGTCTATGGCCAGTAAACCATATCTTCAAGTTCCAAGACCCCAGTGCAAAGACTGTAATGGAGTCCCCACCTACCTTGTGCCATTTAGAATAGTGATATATTTTAAGTGACAGTGGGACCTTTAGGGCCCCCCAGAGCCCAGGACCCAGTAGGGACTGCTACCCCTGCAGCCTCTATAGCTACACTCCTATATAGCCATAAAGATGTTGTCTGGGATTATATTTCCATTCTGGATAGGCCATATATATCTCTTCAATAGGGGGCCCGAGGCCTTATTTCTGGACTAATCAACTGAATATCTCTAATTGGTCTGTAGACCAATAGACAAAGGACAGAACTTTCATGTTTTTTTATGATCTATCCTCAGGGTAGGTCATAGCTATCTGATCGATAGGGAGCCAATACCCAACCCTGGGACCGATCATCTGTATGGAGCTGCTTCCGGCCCCATATTGCGTAGGGGATGGGCGTTGGAAGCAGCTCCATACAGATGAACTGTCCAGGGGCTGGGTATCGGCTCCCTATCAATCAGATAGGATTGGCCATAAAAAATAAACCCCTACAACCTCTTTAATCTAATATTCAAAATGACATTGATTGTAGGTTCCTATGAACCACTCAGGCCAATCAGTGGTTTCAGTAGAACTCTGGAAGAGACCCGTTCAGCAAAAGGACTGGAGAGCATCGGAAGGGCAGCGGGGACAGGTGAGTATGATTTTTAAAAAATAAAATAAAATTTCACTGCCCCCGGCTGATTTAAAGTTAAAAGGGTTGTCCATTTTTGCCTTTATTAAGAAAAAACAATTGGTTGCCAACCCAAGCTTCGATAGCCATCCCTATTGGTCCACGATGGAAATAGAATGATTGACGTCTCGACACCAAACCTTTTTTACAAACTGTATTACAACTGTCTCATTTTTATCTCTTGTAGATGAAGTAATTAAAGAAACGAGGGAATGAAAAAAAAGGGAAGGTGTTATGGATGGAAACAATGTAATTAAAGATTTACATATCATTACCTGGTGAACTGGCATGAGATCATATTTTTTCTTGCAAGTATTTGTACAATAATAGCAAAGCAATTTTTATTCAAATTTCCAATATAGTGTTACGACAGATTGTAAAAGGTATTTTATTATACAATCTGAGCGAATCTGTGATTTAATAGCGCCATAATGTAAACGTACAGCCACAACTACAGCATCAGACTCTGCAAAAACAAGGGATAAATTTTTTTAGTTCTATTATAAAAGCATACTTTGCCTGTAATTCTGAGGACGGCTGCATCTCTACTTAATCTGATTGAATGTTTTCTTCGCCGGAATGCTTAGGATTTTTTTTTTTTTCCTCCCCGTTGTATAACAAAGACGCTTTATCATTATACTTATAATAAAAGTGAAATGAGTCAGATAATAGAAGTACCTTGAGTTCAATACAGTAATAGAAAGACTTTGGAGCTTTCTATAGGCTTGTTTCGTAATAGGAATCAAACCGGGTCAGGTATTGAGACAATGGGCCGAGTATATGGGCAATTAAAGAGGACCGGTCTGCTCCCCTGGCAGATCCTATGTAGGAAATGTATCGGTTCCCATGAAATTACAATTCTGGAAAATTTTCTTATTAAGCATTGGGGTGCTCCTATAGTCTATAGGGTCCATGAATTTCCTGAGGTAACTGCTTTTTATGCAGATTAGGTTTCCATTCGGGGGTCCCCAAGCGGACTCTTGAACGGAAACGCATGGGTAGATGTGAACCGAACCTTAGAAATATTCAGTATGTACAGTGCATGATGAAGAATGCTAATTTACACATTGCTAAAGAAAAAACAAGGCTTAACAACCCCCTCAAAAATTTTATTACATATTTAACCCCTTCCTGCTGCAGGAATTAAATTTTTCTTTATTTTTGACTCCCCGCTAGGGTTGTTGGGCCGATCTTCAGATTTCAGGATCGCTTTTAAAATCCGGTTTCCGATCATTTTCCAGCCGATCCCGATCATGAAATTTACTTGATCGCTGATCAGAATCCGATCTTTTCCGATCCCGATCGTTCAACCCTAGTCAATGCTTCTCTATGGGAAAAGTCACTTTTAGGGTTGAGCCGATCTTGAGATCGTGAAATTTACTCGATCGCCGATCCAATCTTTTCCGATCCCGATTGCTCAACCCTACTCCCCACCTTCAAAACCCCATAGCTTTTTATTTTTCCGTTCATAGAGCCATATGACGGATAAATGTTTGTGGGATATATTGTACTTTGTAATGGTATCACTTAATATTTTGTACTATGTACTGGAAAGCTGAAAAAAAATTGAAAAAAACTGCATTTTCTCAACTTTGTTTCAGGCTTTATTTTTATGAAGTTCACTGTATAGCCAAAATGACATGTCAGCTGTATTCTATTGGACGGCGCAATTTCAGGGGTACCAAATGTATTTACTTTTTTTTACATTTTAACACCTTAAAAAAAATACAAAAAATTCTTGAAGTCGCCATATTCACCTGTAGAGATGAGCGAGTACTGTTCAGATCAGCCGATCCGAACAGCACGCTTGCATAGAAATGAATGGACGTAGCCGGCACGCGGGGGATAAGCGGCCGGCCGCCGTCAAAGCGGAAGTACCAGGTGCATCCATTCATTTCTATGGAGCGTGCTGTTCTGATCGGCTGATCCGAACAGTACTCGCTCATCTCTATTCACCTGTAACTATACATTTCCATGTATGGGGATGCATAGAGCGTCTTTTTTGCGGGGCCAGATGTACTTT
This sequence comes from Leptodactylus fuscus, assembly GCF_031893055.1. Lineage (NCBI taxonomy): Eukaryota > Metazoa > Chordata > Amphibia > Anura > Leptodactylidae > Leptodactylus > Leptodactylus fuscus. Next base: position 17,957,065 of record NC_134273.1, on the reverse strand, counting down.
TTAGATATATCAGTTTGGGGGATGTCTATTGCTTTGATTGTTTTTATTTATTTTTTATATGAGAAGCAAAATGTCAAAAAAATTACGATTTTGTTATTTTTATTTATTTTCCTAGTATCGCAGCCAGCGTATCGAAAAAAATATTTTACCATATATGTGTGTAGACCGGGTGTTTTTAGAGGTGGGGAGGTGTAATTTGTTCATGTTTATTTCAGTTTATTTAATCTTAATTTGAGATCTCAGGAAAGGGGGAAGGTTTTGGATTTTTAGATTTTTAAAATGTTTTTAAAAACAATTTTTTCCAACCTTTTCAGTGGAACACTTATACCTATGTCTAATATCTGTACCGCACGTAATACTTTGTACCTGCTAGAACCTTACACTATGAGGATGACGTTACCAAAAGTCCTTGTAAACTGCTACTGATAACTATGGGGAGGGTAATTGGGGAATGGTGACACAATTGTGATGGGGGGAGTTATGAGCAGTATGTGAGGGGGGCTATATTGAGCTTATGTGATAGACAGAAGAGGAACAGGGAGGCATTTTTGCAGAAAAACAGTTGAAATCTTAGTTCATTTGGTAGATCCCCATAGTATCTGCAAACAACAGGGAGAGTCTTCCCGTGTGCACAGCAACCCATGCCAGAATAAAGAGGTCGCACTGTGATCATACTACTTACTGAAGAAAATGAAAGCAGGATAAGGAAAGACAGCATGAGTAGACAACTATTATTGTTGTGGAGATATTCTTCCAGTCCAAAAATCATTTTAGTGTCCCTTTAAAAAAGTAATACCCCCCCACCCCCACCCACCCAATAAATACGTTCTATCGAAACTTTTTGAAACAGACCATTGGGGCTCACGTAGATTGTGAGCCCTGTATAGGGATCACAATGTACATTTTTTTTCCCTATCAGTATGTCTTTGTAGAATGGGAGGAAATCCACGCAAACATGGGGAGAACATACAAACTCCTTGCAGATGTTGTTCCTGGTGGGATTCAAACCCAGGACTACAGCGCTGCAAGGCCACCATGTTGCCCCCATTGGAAGACATATATCTTATCCCCGTAACCACAATTTATTACACGATATTTTGGAACAAAGTTTTCCCCACAATAAAAACTAATCTATACCAATTTCAAAATGGCACCCTGAAGTCCAATCTGTCCTGTAAAACAAAAACTACGGATTATTCAGCCTTGTCTAGAGTAAAAATCATCAAATAAATAATAAAGTGAATACTTAATTCAAAAAATACAAAAAAATCTTTAATTTAAATTAAATTTAATCAAAAAATTCTTATTTAGGAGAACAATTTGAATTTTGAAATGAACAAATTTTATCGTCTGACCCATTTTGATGAGTAATTGGTGAAACATTCTAAAGTGAGTCCTAATGGTCGGAGACGAATCATGAACCAGAATGGAATTCGAGAAAACAGTTCGAGTTTAGTGGTTGTTTGGTCAGGCAATCTCTATAGGAATCCTTCGGCGCTGTTTTTGTTTGTTTTTTTTTTTTGTTTTTTTTTCCCTAAAACTATATTGCTTTTTTTATATAGTAAAATGACTCTTTTTATCTTCCTTTTGGCTCTGCTTCACTGAGCCGCTTGTTTTATGATTGTAATCCAATTTGTCTTTTTATATCATTATACTCGTAGTGTCTCCTTTGTTTCTCGGAAAATAATGGGCTGTTGTGTTTTTGAATGCACATTATGGGTATCTCTTTGTCAAAATATTAGGAGATTGTTCCCCAACTGATAGTGAAGGAAACCCTCTGGAGGATCATGCGAATGGCAAAGCGGCTTTCATTTCAATATTTTAATTAGGGCCTCTTTGACATGGAAGTTGATATTCAAGTTCATTAGGAGAATTAACAAGTGTCGGGTCATGTTGTTTTCCTTTGTCTTCGGCCGGACAGATTTATGTCTTTCTACATGGTTGAAAGGTTAAGGACATTTTAGAACAATTTCTATGAGGCTACGATTTGAGGAGTGATAATCACATGCAATAGACACCAGGGCCGGGAGAGGTTTTTGTAAAATTGATGCTTTCTACAAGACAAAGAGGAAAAATTGTTACAGGAAAAAGCCGATATTTTTGCAAAGGGCATTTTTTTCCCACCAAAATGAAAAATGACCAGGTTAACGCCGATGGAGATTCTCCGTGGCATGGGTATTATTTAGCATGAAATGTTCAATTTTGTAATATGTTTAATGTATGTTTTTGTGATGTGTTTATTAGGAAGGGGCCATCTGTGTCTGGATGGTGGTCAAAGAAAATTTGCTCGTGCGGACCAAACGATCCTCTCTACTGATGCTTTGTCTGGACCATCTGGAATTTAGTTCACTGAGTGTAACCACCACCCCCCAACACCTCATAACAGCTAGGTCACAACAACCTAATTAAAAAGAAGATAAAAAGTGATCTAGCGATCTATCAGCATAGACCGCCATTCGGTTTGTATTGCACTTGAGAAAAGGCTTGGCCCGAAACATGTTGTGTGTAATAAAACTGTTAAAGAATGCTTGTGAAGCTCTCGGTTGTGCGCGCTCTTAGGGGGCATTCACACGGAGTAACGCCGGGTGTGTATCACAGCCGTACACGCCGGCATTACGGCAGACTGCCGAACACTTCCCATTCACTTCAATGGGAGCGCTTGTAATCGCCACTGTTACGAGCGCTCCCATTGAAGTGAATGGGAAGTGTTCGGCAGTCTGCCGTAACGCCGGCGTGTACAGCTGTGATACACGCCCGGCATTACTCCGTGTGAATGCCCCCTTACCCCGCTTCTCCTTTTCTGAACAGCTTACGTCCTGAGGGATTCCTACTACAACAACCTAAATGGCAGGCAATTCACAGAAATGACCATCTCAGTCCAATGATGGGTTCCCTCTCAAAGTCAGTCAACTGGGCAAAATGTCTTTGAGCGCATTGTCGAGGCATTGCAGACAACAATCTCCAGCATGGCTAGAAGACAACGATTTATGTTTTTGTAACCGTGCAATGAAGGTTCCCCCTGTGTCTGTATGGTGGAGAAGGAAACTGTGTACTCTACTGATGGTCTGTTTGGGCTATCTGGAGCTTGTTTGCCATTTGTGTATATCCTCATACAACCACTACGCCCGACACCTTCTAACAGGTCACGCCAGGTTCTCACCAGAACTCGGAATCTGTTGGGAGTTTCCGTCCCCATTCTGCTTGAAAAATACGTAGAAAAAAGTCCTGAAAGCAGGACTCTTCTCTCCGTATTTTTCAGGTGGAAACTTGGCAAACCCCATTATAGTCTATGGGGTCTGTGGGTTTTGGCGGTTAACCGCTTTTTAAGTGGATTAGGTTACCGTTCTTCGGGTCCCAAACCAAAGAACGTAACACTAAATGCTAGTGTGAACCTACCGTCAGAAACATCCTATTATGTATCACTGTTCCTAGCACTCTACGCTCCCTAGTAATGACCAAAATGGTCCATTGTCAGTAATCTTAAGGTGGCCATACACTTTAGACTATTGCTGGCTGGATTGGCTCACTGTCTCCGGCTAGGTTCACATCTGTGTCGGAGTCTGCACAGAGGACTTTTTTCTCCACCAGATTCAATTTGATAGCAATGGACAGCCAATGGACACCATTGTAGGTCAATGAGACCCATCAGACTCTGTGTGTTGCCACTGTTTTAGTGGTCCGCCTCTACATTGCTAGGGCACCTCGATGCTCCAGAACAATGGCCAGGTGACGTAAGTGGAAAGCTAGCATAACGTGTAATGTGTTGGTGTTGTGTGCGCCGTATCCTGTCTGTTTCTATCACTATCTTATTATCTGCAGCCAAGATAAGCAAAGTTTAGGTTCTGGAATTAAAGCGCATATCATAGTTTCCATTTTGGCACATCCGTACAACTACATGACACTACCAGTACTTCGTGGGGGTGTAGCACCCCGAACACCGCACTTTTGCAAACTGGATATAGCGTTGACCCAATAGTGGAGAAAATAATATATATTTCAGAGTTAAGATTCTAAGTTAAGTATTTAACAAATAATTGAGTTTTATAATGAACACATCATGGCGATCCATACCTGGAAGTGATTTAATTAACTATGAGGTTAATTAATTGGATATAATGCTGTCTTTGCAGCAGATGTCTAGACCGTCGCTTTACAGTTGTTAATCAATCGGGTGATTAAGGTCTCCTATTCCTCTCATCTTCATCTATAATCACAACCATGAATTAAACATGAAGACAGGGTGTCAAAAAGGAAGAAACCAGATCAATAGAAAATACTGGATTACATGCGCACGGATGTCGATTTATGTGCAATTTGGAGATATTGTAACTTTCATCTTATTTTGATCGACATTTAGTTTTATATAGTAATAAACTCTTCATCCAACAAAGGCATGAACGTGACTGTATGACCTGTTTGATGTGGACGGCCAAGAAGTGTACTCATAAACACAGCCCTGACAGAGGGTAAATGATGGTAAGTGTCCTTGAAGGGTTAAGGGAAGTGAACTGAAGCATAATAACTAGGCCACATGGGGTAATTACCCTCCCTAAAATTTTAACCATCCCCTTTGACTGCCTATAGTCAGTATTGTCCATTGCTTTCTATGTACCAGGGCTTAGACGATTGGTAGACTCTAGTTTTTCCAACCAAGATGGTTTTCTGTCTTCTCAATACCAGATCAGTGGGAGATTGATCCCAATCGGGTAAATTGAAGGTATCTTTATGTTTGTGTTACCCCCAAAATACCATCAATCCCACTCATTGTTTACCAGGCAAAGCACTTTACAGTAGTAATTAGAGATGAGCGAGTAGTATTCGATCGAGTAGGTATTTGATCGAATACTACGGTATTCGAAATACTCATACTCGATCGAGTACCACTCGCTATTCAAATGGAAAAGTTTGATGCAGAACCAGCATTGATTGGCCGAATGCTATACAGTCGGCCAATCAATGCTGGTTCTTCTCCTACCTTTAGAAGTCTTCTCCATGCAGCTTCCCCGCGGCGTCTTCCGGCTCTGAATTCACTCTGCCTGGCATCGGGCCTGGGTAGAGCCGACTGCGCATGCCTGCGCTACAAAAAAATTGCCGCTTTGACTGTAAGCGGCCATTTTCTTGTAGTGCGGGCATGCGCAGTCGGCTCTGCCCAGGCCCGATGCCTGGCAGAGTGAATTCAGAGTCGGAAGATGCCGCACCGGACACTGCACAAAGACTTCTCGGAGGATCCAGCCAACCCTCACTCGTGGACTTGGTAAATATAATTTGATCGAACGATGCCTACCCCTGAAACGAGCATTTTCCCCCCATAGACTATAATAGGGTTCGATATTCGATTCGAGTAGTCGAATATTGAGCGGCTACTCGAAACGAATATCGAATATCGAACATTTTACTGTTCGCTCATCTGTAGTAGTAACCACATCTGGTTTTCCATCTTATGACCAATCATTTGAGTTAGTCTGAACTCTTTAGAGCTGCAACACCAGGTGCCACCACTACAAAATGTGTGGCGCTGTGGCTGGTAAACAAGGAGGAGAATGAGAAGCTCCATGGAGGTAGAACAGATGTTGTTGTACACGGTTTTAATGGTGTTGCACATAGATACAGTACATGACAACAATAAATATACCTCCTATATGCCAATGTGCTGGGGAGATTTAGCTATAACAAGACTAAGTATACATTAAATTCCATATTTGATTTCACAGCTAAAATCTATGTTGTTGATTGGTAGATTAGGATTTTGCTGTCCGCTTGAAAAATTGGACACCTTTGTAAACAGACACTTAAGGACACTACATGGTGTTCCATTTAAAATCATGCAAATAGCAAACAGCCACAGCTAGTGTCCGATGTTAAAATCTTCCGCGGACATTAGCATCGGACACCAACACTAGCGTGAACCCTGCTTTACACAAAATATGGGTGCAAAAATCCCAGTGCCCAGATAATTGTCCCCATGGTCTTTAAAGCACAAAATGGGCAGCACTTGAAGAGAAAATGGTGTCTCAATGATCAGCATTGCTGCCTTGCAGTTTGAATCCCTCCAAGGACAATTCTGCATAGAGTTAGTATGTTCTATCTGTGTTTGTTGGAATGTAGATAGTTAGCCCTGTCCATAGAGTGTTGCCAAATATATTGGCGCTAAATAAAAAAGTAATATAAAGCTCTATTTTATAAGTCGTGTTTCGGTTCACTAAGGAAATTTTCTCGAGCACCTTAGTGAACTGAAACGTCCATATTCCTTTTTAACTTTTTAGAGAGCCAATCCTAAGGGTAAGTTCACACTGGTTTTTTGGGCCGGATTTTGACGCGGTGGACCAGTTGCGGCATTCCACTCCGGATTAGGCCCAAATGAATGAGTCTAGTTGGGAAGGAGTGTTCGCGCCGCAATAAGAAAGGGCAGGTCGCTTCTTTTTTCCCGCGAGCGGGACAAAACTGCTATCGGAGAAAAGAAGTGAACGACTCCCATTGAAGTCAATGGGCGGTGTTTTTTGGAGCCAGATTCTGACAAGGATTTAAAATCTGTCCCAAAAATCCCCATTTGAACTTACCCTTAAAGATGGTCTAGATTGTTAATATTGGAAGGATTGGCCAACTTTTTGTATACGTGTTGGGGTGCCTCCAATTCTTCCCTATCAAAAAACCTCCAAAAAAGAAGGATTGGGCATGTTGAATTTTATATACCTGATCCTTTTTCCTGAAGACATATGGAAGCTGCTTTGTGCATGCGCGAGTGTGCACGTGTATGGGGGAACCCAAGAGGAATAGCCGTTGGTCAAATGTCCATTCTACCAACAGTTATGGAAGGCATATGGCCACCTTAACCCTCAATTGTCCTTTGTTGACTTTTCCAGACCCCAAATTAGCTTTCTACGTCAAGCTGTAGACTGTGCAGAAAGACAAAACAGGCCCCGTTTTAATTAACATGATAATGAAGGCTCACTATGGCTTTTGTTTTGTTTAATAGACATTCGCGCACAGATACAGTGAGTGAAGCCGAGTCAGGGGTCTCAAGTAAAGAGTCAATAAAGAGATGAAGATAATGGTTTATGCCAGATTCCATGTACAATGGAAATAGTTTTGTTCCCGGAGCAAGTTTTCTACGGTTCCGTCGCCCGGATTGTAGAAAAGTTCTCAGTGTGATAGCGCAGCAATCAAACTGCTCGAGTGATCGGGGGGAGGGGGGGAGGGAAGGAGGGGGGTAGAAATTGCTTGAGATTCTTCTGTAGATTCTAAACACTTCACTTTACATAGCAAGACGTCTTTGAGTATGCACATATATTTTATTAATTGCTCGAAAGGCAATCATAGAGCCGTGGAGATGTTTTATTCCGTAGCCGCTTTGATATCGTACTGATATGGAACTTGACAATTGCGGCTGAAACAACCGGAAAAGTACACAAGGAGGGAGAAACTTCGGCGTAGTTCTGACGAGTTGTGTTTTGCATGTAAAAGCAGTTTACCCTCATTATTAAAAAGTGGTTTCCCAAAAGTCAGACTAGTGCCAAAGCCTTCTTCACGGCATTATGTAGATGGGGCATTAAGGAATTTATCTGAAATCCTCTTCAAAGAATAATGTTGTCAATCACAGGCGGCTGAAATTCCCTATACTCATTTTGCTATGTGGTAAATATCAATGCATTGTTCCAAGAAAACTGAATTTGTTGTGAGTTATGTCCTGCCAGACGAAGTGTCAACCCTACTCAGGATGAATCCTCTCTGGAGGTGCGAACGATGTAATGTGAAAATAAATGAAGACCCGATGCCCTATCTTGTCTTTCTCACAAAACCAAATGTAAAGAAATCACATTGACTGCCTCCGACACATAACATCCTCTTCCCGGACCCCCTTTTTTATTGTTTGAGCCAAATATTAGGTGAAGCTGACACAAAAATAGGGTTGGATTGTTTGTCTGCTTGATACTTTGGGGTGATGGTTCTCGTTAGGGAGATGGTGCTGGTGTGGGGAGTCTGGGAAAATTATGCAAATTAGCTGTCATCCAGGAAGGAAGGAAACTAGTTCTCTAGTGCCACCTATGGGTAGCTTGAAGGCTTAATAATCGATGACCTTTCCATAGGATATGTCATACGTTGAAGATTGGCAGGGGTCTGGTGCGTGCTGTGGACTCTACACTACTTACCAAGAAGAAAGCCATAAAGTTGTGCTTGGTATCGCAGCTCAGCCCATTCACTTGAAGGACTGAGCTGCAAACACGCCATGCGATGAGGTGAAGGACATAATGACTCAAAACCTATGAAGCAGGACCTGTGGCCTACGGAGCTCAGAAACCCAGATCTTCAATTGATGACCTATGTTTAGGATAGGTCATGAATTAATAAGTCCCAGAGTACAGTAACCAGAGATCCAGAGTAGGGTTGAGCTGATCTGAGATTTCAGGATCGATTTTAGAATCCGATTTCTGATCACGATCATGAAATTTGCTCGATCGCTGATCGAAATCCAATCTTTTCCAATCCCGATTGTTCAACCCTAGTTATGGTTTCTCTATGGGAAAAGTCACTTTTAGGGTTGAGCGGATCTTGAGATTTCAAAATCCGATTTCCGACCATTTTCCAGCTGATCCCGATCCTGATCGCGATCGTGAAATTTGCTCGATCGCAGATCGGGATCCGATCTTTTCCGATCCCGATCGCTCAACCCTAATCCAGAGTAGGTGCATAAACATAATGAACACTGATAATAATGGTCATACAACTTTTATGGGCTTCTTAGTGGACCTCTTATTGGTCATCCTCTGGCATCTTCCTGCTTCCTGGCTGGTCACGTGCCGTGGACTGACCCATCACACTTACATAAAAGTGTCATGAAAATGGCCCCCATGTGACTACTGAGGTCCAACCGCAAGCCTCATCCATTCTCCAGGCTCTGTGATGTTAACCAGGAGGCCAACTGAAGAGCAACCCCCAGAAGAGCTAGGTGCTGTGGGGGAGCCCAGAACAGGTGAGGGAAGTTAAATATTAGAGTTTATTATTTTTTACACCTCTACTTGTAATGTCATGGGGTATAAAAAGACCCCAGAGTTAAATATTACCACTTACAGTTTAGTTAGAACTGAAACAAGCTGGTGTACCTCGCGAATATCCACTAAACAAATCTTGCAAGGTTCATCCAGCTCAAAATTTGCCCCTCATAAGTACAGAGAGGAGTACTAGTTGTGGTGCTTCATAGCTCTGTGCCCCTCAGTTCCTATAAATTATACTTGGATTTTCTTGGGAAATGGCAAATTGGTTCATGGACAATAGCTGGTGGTTTTGAAGGCAAGGTCATGGGAAGCTGAATAGGTAAAGACTACCATTGTGGTCTATATGTAGAGATCAGTAGGGATCTCATCCCACTAATGACTTATTAAGATGTCACAAATGTTAGAAAGATTGTCAACTTCCAAAAATTCATGACAATCCGTAGTGGACTTTTGGCGATTGTTTACATTAAAATGAATATGGATAGGATGTAGAGAAAGAAACGAAGTCTCTGGCACAAGGAATGAGGAGTTTATAGAACGCTTACTCATCTTTGGACCATGGAGGACGTCTTTGAGATGCACATTGTCTTGGACATTGTATCTGACAGGTTTTGGTAGGTCGTTGTTTAAGCTTTTTAGATTCATTAGACAGCAGTCCTCACCCTACTCTACAATAGTCTTTGCTGTGGAACTACATTCAGAGAGTTCAGGAGCCACGTATGACTCTCAATCCACTGGTTGTGGAATGCTACATTATACCAAAATACTCCCATAACATCTGAGCTTCCAGTGAAACTTCTTGTAGCTCTTTGTAATTGAGACATCAAAAGACACAACACCCACCAGGTGCCATTACTACTGTGTTTTCTAACATGCCACTGTGCCGTCTAACCCCATTGTAAGGTGATCTTACTTACATGTTCTACCTAATCCTCATTACACACATTCCGACCTGTCAGAAGAACTTTGGTGACTTCACTCAAATTTTGCTTAGATGATAATCTGCTGTCAAACAGGTGGCTTATACTGGATAAAGACCATGGATGTGCCTCAAAGATGCCCTAAGGCAGATGACGTTGTATAGGGCTGGACAGAGATTGATGTGGATCTCCTGGCATTAAAGGTGTTTATGAGATTAGCAAACGTGGCCGCTTTCTTTCCGAAACAGTAGCATTCTTGTCTATAGGCTGTGTGTGGTAGTACAGCTCAGGACAATTCAAGGTCATGGTCTTTGGTTTGGGTTAATAAATTGAATTTAAAGGGGTTTTTGGAGAATTTCATATAGATGGCCAATCCTCAAAAGCACTTTGGCTTCTTCCCCATGCCAATGACGTCATTGATCAGTCGCAGGTAAGGATGGGCAAACCAATTTGATTAGAACTGATGTGAACAAAGGAAAGGTTATCACTATATAAATCCTGGAAAACTCCTTTAAGGGAAGGTTCACACGGTGTAACGTGCCGCGTGATGTGGCACGTCTACGCCGCGGGACCCTTTGCAAATCAATGGGAGCATGTACGGCCCACAGAGGGTCCCGCGGCGTAGACGTGCCACATCACGCGGCATGTTACACCGCGTGAACCCTCCCTAAGTATCTCGTAACTCCTTAAGAACCTGTCCATGTATTACAAGGATAGCCTATTGTACTTGTCATTTTCTCTTTGGTAGTGCTGCTTGGAAATTAAAGGGGTTTTCCCATCTGGGTAAATTGGGCCTAGCCCATAGGATAGGTGTTGCAGTTCGGTGGAGGTCCAACTGCTCGGCCCCCCTACCGATCAGAAGGATAGGGAAGTTTTGCCCTCCATTCTGAGATATCCTATGATTAGATTAATTACATCAAATATCCTAATGAAAAGAAATTGTTTAAAAATTGTACCATGTAATACCACCTTTTCCCTGCGGGGGCACTGTGTAGATGCCAATAGTCAGTTTCACAATGGTCACCTGGTTGACAGTGGGGTTATATTTAAAAAAGTGTTTTTCCTATCTGGAAAATCTTGTCATTGCCAAAAATTCTTAACTTTTTTCCACCCAAGAAAATCTAAAGTACAAAGCCCTGTTACTTAGATGTCCATATAACCAGATCAATGTTTCACAGTTGACTCCAGGACATAACGTCTACAGAACAGAGAAAATCCCCATTCCCAGGCTTTCTCGCTGCAGGATAATTACATACCACAGAGCAAAAACAACCGCAACTAAGCGAGGGGGACTTGGAACCCAATTGTAAAACAAATTAGCATGTTTTTATTGCAGAAACATAACATTGTAAGACTCCGATGATGAAAGTTGAGACTTGCAGGAAATTCAATAATTGTATTTAGAACCTGAATATGTATTACACACTTCATGCTTTAATTTACAACGTGAATGGATGTAAAACACAATGTACTTGTTGGGAAGGAGAAGAAGAATTACGCGGCATTGTTTGTACTGGAGGCTGGCTCGTGTACAAGACAACAAATTAACATAGCTTTAAATGAGGACAATGGAGCCGCAAATATTTGATGTATGGAAAATGGAACATTGACTTGGATTTTTTATTAGGTCTTGTGGTTCACAAAAGTCCATGGGAATAAAAGTTCCCTTATTACGTATAGCAACCAATCAGATTCCACAATTCATTTGTCGAGGGCAATTTAGGAAATGAATACTTTGGAAGGTTTGGTTACTATAAAAACAAGGCCCGATAGATTGTGGAACATAGATAATTTGGGGGTTTGTTGAATAAAGCAGCAATACCTTTCAATATTAGTATCCTCGTGGGCGGGGCATTTTTTAGGTCCCACCCCTGCTCTGCTCAGGAATACCCACAAATCATCCCACACTGCAGCAGCTGAGCTATTTTTGAGGTCTGTTTCCTGTGAGAAACATGAAGGTAACATTCAATTGCACATTTAGTTTATCAATGGCACTGTAGGCACAGAATCCAAATTCTTAAAGGGGTCGTCCAGGATAAATTGATAATTATAAATTCTGGATTCAAAATTAGTCATTGTTCCAAAAATCTATGTTTACATAGCTTGCCGAGTCTGGTCATGTCCCATGCTGTCCCGTTCCCAGAAGATTCGGACTGGAAGACAGCTAAGTATGATGGGGTGGGGAGGTTGAGTTGGTTAGGAAGGTCTAGTAGTGGGTGGGCTAGTTAGGGAAACAGGGAGATGGTGTGAGTGAGAAAGGGAGGGGGATGGAGTGAGAGCAGGAAGTGGTGTGAGTCAGCTCTGAGTGAAACCCAAGGCATCATGGTAGTTGCAGAAAAATACAGAACAGGAAGATGTCCAAGGAAACAAATTCAGAAAATACCAGGAGCTCACAGAGAAACCCAAAAATTACTCAAAACACTGCTTAAGGTATTTGGGTGCATTTATTAACCTATTAATACCACTATCAGAACTTTTTTGAAAAATGATTTTTTTTTTGCCTGGAAAAAATACATTAGTGAGAAGACATACCTAGAAATAAGCCACTACAGTAGTCTTTACAGCACTATCCAGCTTCCCATGGACTTGTCCTCAAAAACACCAGCTATTGTCTATGAGACAATTTATGGGAATTGAGGGGCACAGAGCTAGGAAGCATTGCAATAATATTTTAGTGATAGCTGGGAATCCTAGTTATCAAGACCAGCTATTTATGGACTCCCCCATTCTCTGAGCAATAGGTTCCCTTACCTTCCAAAAGAGGGCTAAGTTGTTTCTCGTATTGCCAAATTCATAGTTGCCAAGACTAGATCATTGCAGAACCATCTCATGAACCAGACCAAAACAAGGGTGGAGCTTTAGGGGAGACTTTCCTGCCGGTCTACTGACCCCAGAATGAGAACAATGGCCAGAAGACATGTGATTTGTTTTGTTTTTTAGTTTGTTCTCTGTTTTATTTCATGAATGTGGTCAGTGACTATAGTATAAGTGGTCACCTAAGGATATCGTATATGGCATCTGCATTCAGTTAGTAAATCTGCACTTCGACACATATACTTCAGTTCTGTATAGACATTAGAGATGAGCGAACACTAAAATGTTCGAGGTTCGAAATTCGATTCGAACAGCCGCTCACTGTTCGAGTGTTCGAATGGGTTTCGAACCCCATTATAGTCTATGGGGAACATATACTCGTTAAGGGGGAAACCCGAATTCGTGTCTGGAGGGTCACCAAGTCCACTATGACACCCCAGGAAATGATACCAACACCCTGGAATGACACTGGGACAGCAGGGGAAGCATGTCTGGGGGCATAAAAGTCACTTTATTTCATGGAAATCCCTGTCAGTTTGCGATTTTCGCAAGCTAACTTTTCCCCATAGAAATGCATTGGCCAGTGCTGATTGGCCAGAGTACGGAACTCGACCAATCAGCGCTGGCTCTGCTGGAGGAGGCGGAGTCTAAGATCGCTCCACACCAGTCTCCATTCAGGTCCGACCTTAGACTCCGCCTCCTCCGGCAGAGCCAGCGCTGATTGGCCGAAGGCTGGCCAATGCATTCCTATGCGAATGCAGAGACTTAGCAGTGCTGAGTCAGTTTTGCTCAACTACACATCTGATGCACACTCGGCACTGCTACATCAGATGTAGCAATCTGATGTAGCAGAGCCGAGGGTGCACTAGAACCCCTGTGCAAACTCAGTTCACGCTAATAGAATGCATTGGCCAGCGCTGATTGGCCAATGCATTCTATTAGCCCGATGAAGTAGAGCTGAATGTGTGTGCTAAGCACACACATTCAGCTCTACTTCATCGGGCTAATAGAATGCATTGGCCAGCGCTGATTGGCCAGAGTACGGAACTCGACCAATCAGCGCTGGCTCTGCTAGAGGAGGCGGAGTCTAAGATCGCTCCACACCAGTCTCCATTCAGGTCCGACCTTAGACTCCGCCTCCTCCAGCAGAGCCAGCGCTGATTGGCCGAATTCCGTACTCTGGCCAATCAGCACTGGCTAATGCATTGTATTGGCGTGATGAAGCAGTGCTGAATGTGTGTGCTTAGCACACACATTCAGCTCTACTTCATCGGGCTAATAGAATGCATTGGCCAATCAGCGCTGGCCAATGCATTCTATTAGCTTGATGAAGCAGAGTGTGCACAAGGGTTCAAGCGCACCCTCGGCTCTGATGTAGCAGAGCCGAGGGTGCACAAGGGTTCAAGCGCACCCTCGGCTCTGATGTAGCAGAGCCGAGGGTGCACAAGGGTTCAAGCGCACCCTCGGCTCTGATGTAGCAGAGCCGAGGCTGCACAAGGGTTCAAGTGCACCCTCGGCTCTGCTACATCAGAGCCGAGGGTGCGCTTGAACCCTTGTGCAGCCTCGGCTCTGCTACATCAGAGCCGAGGGTGCGCTTGAACCCTTGTGCACACTCTGCTTCATCAAGCTAATAGAATGCATTGGCCAGCGCTGATTGGCCAATGCATTCTATTAGCCCGATGAAGTAGAGCTGAATGTGTGTGCTAAGCACACACATTCAGCACTGCTTCATCACGCCAATACAATGCATTAGCCAGTGCTGATTGGCCAGAGTACGGAATTCTGATATCCGATCGAACATGTGTTCGATAGAACACTGTTCGCTCATCTCTAATAGACATATGAGAGACTGTATATATTGCATATTATATTACAAAACATTTCTACATTATTATATCAATGAGGAAATATGCGAGGTAATGCGAGAAATAGTTACAAATCTGGATTTAATTCTTGATCTTTTGCTATTTTCTTCTCCTCCTCACAGGAAAAGGACTTTCCACCAACTCCAACTCTTTGCCTCCTTCACTGATTCCTGCACATTTGGAATTTTCTTCTCTAGCCCCCACCATTCCCAACCAATTATTTCTATCAGTTCTGGCACCAAATTTTCTAATTAAGTTCCCTACAGTCAGGTGGGTGGTCCCCATCTGTCTGCTCTAACTCAAGACCGCCCACCTGACAGTAGGGATCCTTAATTAGCATAGCGGGTGCTGAGAATAGCATCAGTGTATATTTAACAATGGTGGGGCTAGAGAAAAAATTCCAAATGTGTCCGAATCATGGAAGTGTGGCCCACTGAAGGATGCAAAGAGTTGGGGTTGGTTAAGGTGGTGATTGGTCCTCTTTAAGATTTCTGGCACTATTCTGTATGGATAATCTGCTGTATGTGGGCCGGCAAAATATAGAACAGGTCCTAGTTCGTACTATTTTGTGGCCCATGCTTCCGTGGCTCCTATTCATTTAATGAAATGGGCAATATACTGGTGGCATATGGGGAACCTCCATGTGTCCCCCATGCCTTTAATTCACGGCCACGGAGAAGCCACTATGAGGACATGTGATGGGCATGTCCAAGTATGGAGATTATTTTTTGACATTTTGTGTCAACGGGCCAATACAATAACACTTAGTAATTTTGTTTTTATTGGATGTTGTCACTTATCTGACAGTAATCTGTGGCTTTCCCCATAAAAAAAATTCAATTTTACTAAAAAAAAAATGTACATTTAATTTCCTTATTTCTTGATAATAAAATACAAGTAACGACTCACTCCTCACACCAACTCCATCCCACTCAGCAAGCACAGCATGAATGCTGGAATTTGTAGTCCGGAATCTTCCATTTGAACATCTGTTCAGATCTCAACAAAAAAAAAAGACAACAAAAACAACAACAATCAAAACAGCAAACAAACGTAGGAAAGTCGTTTCTTTCCGTTTTCTAACCTGCGGCCGCATTCTTGGGTGTAAATATTTGCTCTTTCGTTTGGGTCCTTACACTACTGTATTCTCACAATGGCATCTCTCTGCCAGCTCTGCCCGAAATGCCGCTTTCAGATCTAGTGGAATGAGACTGAAATCTGAAACGCGTTTCATTACATTTTGGCACCGGCTCGCCTCCCTTTGGTCTTGACCCTGAATAAATTGCCCGACTACTTCCAAGTTAGCTTCCACAAGACATTTGTGCACCAGCACATTCCTTTCTATCACCTACCGAGATCTCTATTGGATCAAAGTTTACCTACTGATGATCTTCACAGTAATTTGCCTTAATGCTATTCTCCCCGCTGCCAGGAACTAACTCTCTCCTTGTGCTGCCGAGTCGCTCCATCTGCTCTCCGTGTTAACAAAGCCGGCATTGTGGCCTCTTCAGCTGAATGTAATATGCGCTGAGCTTTTTTTTTTTTTTTTTTCCGAAAGAATCAGATATGTTTTTTTAATTAAAAACTGAAATATGCCAACGATGTTTTTATTTACTTTATCAATCTATCAGTTTCATGGTAAAAGCTTGGCTCGGGCGCTCGGATTTCGCCAAGCGTGGGAGAAATGGCCGATGCAAACTGTAATCTAAATGATAACATTTTGCAGTAAAAAAAAGGAGAAAAAGCTTTCGTCCTAGTTTTACGCCATTAAGTATGGGAATAAAATTCCTCAGTGTGTGGCATTGCTTCTTTATACTTGCAAACACAAGGGGGCGCCTTGACAAAAAGTGATGACTTGGATGTATTTTTATCAGGGTAAGTATTGACATGTTTTCAAAAAATTAAGGGGGCCACACGGTGTCTCAGTGGTAAGAACTGCAGCCTTGCAGCGCTGGAGTCCTGGTGCTCAAATCCCGCCAAGGGAAAAAAAAAACATCTGCAAGGAGCTTGTATGTTCTCCCCGTGTTTGCATGGATTTCCATCTCATATTCCAAAGACATACTGATAGGGAAAAATGTACATTGTGAGCTCTATGTGGGGCTCACAATCTACGTAAAAAAATATATATTTTCAAAAAATTGCAATGGACATGTGAATACTAGACATAGCTGAATGCTAAACAATTCTGGGACAATTTGCACCAAAATGAAGTATCTTTTAGAGACTTGCTGGACAAGGATGTGTGGCATAGTGTAAAAAAGACGCACCACATTGCCACAGATTTTTGGTGTAAAAATTTGGTCTAGAGAAACTCAACCAGGTGATGGCACCAAGACGATGTTCTAATGATACAGCAAATATATCATCCTACGTTATTAAATTTGACCCAGGTTCCTCTAGATCAACTTAGGCTAGGTTCACATCGTTTGGATTCGTTGGGGAACCCGAACGACGGAGAGCCGGACCACTAAAAGAGTGGTTACCCGTTGATTTTAATGGGGTCTGCCCCAATGTCAGTGGAGGAGGCGGAGGATGATGGGAATTGCAGTCTTTCAAGCTTGGACACATTCCGTATTAAAGAAGCGTTCACCTTCAGAAGCTTTACTCACATAGGCCCCATACATTGTCGCAAGAAGTCCCTCTAGAACGCCATGTGCCACTGTACGAGCTGTGAGAATGGGACATTGTCATGTGCAGGACTCTTCAGCGGGTCATTCTGAATTCTATTATGTAGAATAAATACCCCTTGTATGTGTTCATAGACTCTCGCCACATTGTGTGCTGTCAGTATTACAGAGTGACCGAACACGAGACGACACAAAGACGACAGTGATACAACGATGTCAGTAGCGTCTGTACGATAAGATGCTGCAACATCCCACTTGGCAGTCTAACAGCTGCTTATCATTGGCCTAATTGTCAAGTTAATGAGATAGTAATATGTAAGTTCATAAAGTATTCATGAGATGGAGCGTGGTGGTGAGTTGAGCCGCAAAAAAGCTGCTGCGCTGCCTTCTCTTCGATGCAAATAAAGCCTTCTAATCTGTGATGGGATCTGATGGGTCCATTACTTTTTATAAACACAGTATCAATCAATATAGTGAGATGAACTGACTGCAGCCAGGTTCTTGTCTACTAAATCAAAGCACAGAGAAAGTCACAGAAGTTCAGTTTTCAAGCGTAGCCGTGGATAACTATTGGAAACCTTGCCCTACCTGCAAAGAGACCAACGTCTCCAATAGGCAAGAGTCAGGGACTACAAGGAGGGTAAGGTCTATAATAGGCAAGACGCAGACACTACAGGGATGGTAGGGTTTCCAATAGACAAGGGTCAAAGAATGTAGGTAGGCTAGGGGCTCCGATAGACAAGGGTCCAAGACTAAGGTAGGCCTTGGGCTCTGATAGACAAAGGTTGACGACTGTAAGTAGGCTAGGGGCTCTGATAGGCAAAGGTCAAACACTTTAGGTAAGATAGGGATTTAATAGACAAAGGTCAAAGACTTTGGGTAGGGTAGGGACTCCGATTGACAAGAGTCAAAGAATTTGTAGGTAGGCTAGGGTTTCTGATAGACAATGGGCAAGGAATGTAAGTAGGCAAGGATCTCCAATAGACAAGGGTCAAAGACTGTAGGTAGGTTAAGGTCTCTGATAGACAAGGGTCAAAGACTGTAGGTAGGTTAAGGTCTCTGATAGACAAGGGTCAAGAAATGTAAGTAGGTAAGGATCTCTGGTAGACAAGGATCAAAGACTGTAGGTAAACTAGGGTCTCCAATAGACAAGGGTCAAAGACTGTAGGTAGGATAGGGGCTCTAATAGACAAGGGTCAAGAAATGTAAGGAGGCTAAGTCCCCAATAGGCAAGGGTCAGGGACTGTAGGGTCCCCAATAGGTAAGAATAGAAGTGAAACTTCCATTGTCATGTCTCTATCTTAGACAATTTATCATACAGTTTGTACCAGGTGGTGGTGCAACATTTTAAAGCACAGCCATTTTTTTGCTGAAATTTGACAATATTGGATCATTTGTGCCCGTGTGCCACTTTTCCAATAATCTATCAATTCCTATCTCCATAATTTGAGATAGGAGATACATCTTATTTATGAGTCTTTTAATAAATTAGGCACATCTAATCAGACTAGTTAAGGAAGAGCAAGTCTTAAGAAATCTGTCCCAGTCTGCTTTGATTATGAAAATAATAATAATAATAATAATAATAATAATAATAATAATAATAATAATACATTATTATTATTATTGGTATTATCATTATTATTATTATTATTATTATTATTATTATTATTATTATTATTATTTTATTCCTTTACTTTTACATACTATAATTTCATGCAATCACATTAAATTATATAATTAAAAAAAATATTTTTATTCATATAAAAAAAAAAAAAGCAATAATATATATATATTTTTTTTTAATAAGAAGCGAGCATAAGTAACATCTGCCTCATCCCAGGTCACAGACACCATCGGTGCAATTTTATGCAGCCTGAAAACCACAAATAAATTAAAAATAACAGGGATTTGATGAAGGTATCTTCTCCCCCCTCCCCTCTTCTCTCCAGTGACTGCGTACAGCTTCTCTGGCCCAATACTGCACCCCTTTGGTTCCAGATGATTTGTACTATGTGAAGAGCGAGCATTAATAACCATTCTCTGTATATCACATTCCTCGATATGAAAACCTGCCAGACATCACATCACTGCACCATTGTCATCAAGTTGCAATATTAATTCTCTCAGTTTCCTCAGTTCTCTGGATCAAAACAGACTGTTTTCAACTTCTCCCAGGCAACAGAGAACTAAGACATTGGCTGAATTTCAAGATATGAGATTCCTTCCTGCTTCTTTCTCTAAAGAAAAGAGCTTCTCATAACCCGCTTCCAGGTGCAGTCTTGGCAGAAAGTCACAAATATCTGCTTTAAATATAAATAATTACATATTTTCCTAGAACAAGTGAAAATGAAGGACACTGCAGTTTTGCGGTCGACGTCCCCTACGCTAGTGATGATCGCAGTCTGGAGATACTTAGTGTATTTATGCAACTTTCCGAAAAGTTCAGACACTTCTGAGTTTATGAAGATTCCTAAAACTCTTTATATAGAAACTGTAATGTGGGAAGACGCATGGAAAGTAGTGAAGACATTCAGGTCTGTTTTACCAATATATACTGATGTATCAGAATATTAGCACTATAATAATAATACGATAGATAGATAGATAGATAGATAGATAGATAGATAGATAGATAGATAGATAGATAGATAGATAGATACTGTAGATAGATAGATAGATAGATAGATAGATAGATAGATAGATAGATAGATAGATAGATAGATAGATAGATAGATAGATAGATAGATAGATACTGTAGATAGATAGATAGATAGATAGATAGATAGATAGATAGATAGATAGATAGATAGATAGATAGATAGATAGATAGATAGATAGATAGATAGATAGATACTGTAGATAGATAGATAGATAGATAGATAGATAGATAGATAGATAGATAGATAGATAGATAGATACTGTAGATAGATAGATAGATAGATAGATAGATAGATAGATAGATAGATAGATAGATAGATAGATAGATAGATAGATAGATAGATAGATAGATAGATAGATAGATAGATACTGTAGATAGATAGATAGATAGATAGATAGATAGATAGATAGATAGATAGATAGATAGATAGATAGATAGATAGATAGATAGATAGATACTGTAGATAGATAGATAGATAGATAGATAGATAGATAGATAGATAGATAGATAGATAGATAATAGATAGATAGATACTGTAAATAGATACATAGATAGATAGATAGATAGATAGATAGATAGATAGATATTACGCGATACTAGATTATGAGATATCTATAAAAATCTTGTATTTTGCATAGATAGAGGTATACAGGTCTATAACTACACATCCACCAACAAAAATAAAACTTCTCACAAATACACACATGCCATGCTTCTGAGTATTTCAACCTAATTTCCCCTCACACGTCCTGAACATGGAGATGTGATTATTAGTGAAATTAGACCATAAAATGATATAATGATAAATTAATTAAAGTATTCAGCAGCAGCGAAGTTTCTATAAATTACCTGTAAAGGCCCAAACATCAGGGAGTTCGGAGTCATAAAATAGCTTTTTTCCAGACATAAGTGAGAAACAACCAATAATATTTCTAAGCCCCGTATATTCCTAATAAAAGCTATTTTTATTATGATAATGAACCATTTTTATGCCGGGGCCATAAAGTGGTCAGAGTGTTTAATTTTCTAAAAACCATTTCCTGGATCAAAATGCATAAACACATTACTAAAAAGTATGATAAAATATAAAAGTCTGGAGGAAACTGGCCTCAAAAGCTGGAAAATCGTAAAAAAAGGCAAAAGTAAAGTTTACTACAGGAAGACGAGACCTAACAAACCTTTATCTGCAGGCCATATAACTCCATAATTATACCCGTTCTGCTTCTAAAACGCCAAGGGGTGTAAAATTAAAGGAGTGTTTATGTTATTTGGTAATATACAATGTGTCTGCTTTAGGACCTGTAAAACTTATCTCTGCCTCGTACACAAATTCCCCAGAATTTGTCGTAGTACGGTAAAATTCAGTTACGAGATGGAAAATCCTGATAATCAGACAAAATAGACCTGTAACGGGATATCAGGGAACTGTTTGGTGGTAATTTAGTTATGTAGTCACCTGTGGTTAGGGGATAGGTGGCCAACGGAAGGTCCAACTGGGGGGGGGGTACCCAATGATCAGGCAAACGGGTCTGCAGGTGCTCAGTGTTAGAGCTAGAGTCGTGAGGTCGAATCCAACCAAGGACATCTGCAAAGAGGTTGTATGTTCTCCTTGTGTTTGTGTCGGTTTCCTTCCACGCTCCGGACAAGTGTCCCCTACTAGTCATCATGCCCCCTTTTATACCACAGAATCCTTCCTTGGCTATATGTTGTTGACCAACTGATATTTTTGCCATGAAACAGTTAAATTATTGCGGAGTGCCAACACGATCCTCAAATTAAAGTTGTGTGAATGGGGCTTTTCAGAGCTTGTACTGAAAGGCATTTGGTACTTTTGTATAATTAATGTTCATGCATGCATAATGTGTGCCATTGGTTGACCCTGCTTATAGTACAAAAGTAAGGGAATCGCTAGAGGAGCAATTCCCCAGTAGCTGCTGGTAAACCTTGGAAGGAGGGGCACGACAAGACAGTGAGCCCTAAACTGAACTTCCCCCCTATCCTTGGCTATTTGCCTGAACTGTCCTAGGTGACAGATGACAACTTGGCGGCAAAACCCTTCCTAGATGTAGGTGATGACACAGAATGCAGACGAGACAAACAACAACAAAGCCAAGGGATTGTAACAGTCAAGCAACACAGTACAGAATTGGAATCAAAGAGAATAGTCAAAGGTAAAGCCAGAGATCGGGAATATGAATACAGGTAACAAAACAGCAAAATAGAATATCCAGCATTCACAGGGCAATAGCAAGCATCAATGTGAATGTGAGCTAAGAATAAATTGGGAGAAAGAACCCGTCCCAGACTTGATAGGAAGATAGTCTGTCAATCACTCAGGTAAGGCAAGAATTAACTATTAGAGGGGTAGAGGGAATAAGACAGTGTTCAGACAATACAAGAAAAACCCAAAGGAAGGATCATAGCCAGACACGCCTCCTGCGCCGCAGCATGTGGCTGAAGGATGACACCAAAACCTAGACGGGCAAGGATGTTACAACATAGTTACACAGTAGATATGGTTGGTAGAAGACACTGATCCATCAAGTCCAACCTATAACCCTACAGTGTTGATCCAGAGGAAGAAAAAAAAAAAAACCATGAGGCTGATGCCAATTTCCCCTGACATTGGAAATATTCTTTCTTGAGTCCAACCTGACAATTAGTATAAACCCTGGATCAACTTATCCTTAACAAAATCTAGAACCCATAAGTTTTTTTCTGTTCCAGAAAGACATCCAGGCCCTCTTTGAACTTGCTCAATGAATCCACCATCACCACCTGTATTGTGCAATGGAAGAGATGGAATTGGGAAGTGATGGTCGCCATCAACAATGTTTGCCAAAATAGCTCAGATTTGGTTGAATATATCCAACTTTCCAATAGAGTACGACTAGGATTGATATTTCCAGGTCATTCCTTACTAACCGGGGAAACGCTCTTCAATTGTTCCCACCGCAGTCCTTCAGTATTTGGCACAAAAGTGCTGATGGTTTCAGACAGTAAAGTTTCAAAAGGAATGTAATCTCCTATTCTGAGCAGCTACATAAACAGAACATTTTGGACATTTCTGTAGCATTAACATGCATGCACATCAAAGGCGAAATGTGATGAGCGTCTTATTTTTTTATTTTCTGAGTTGGAAATATTTGTCAGTAGCTTTGGCTTGGAGTAGATGTGTTAAATATTTAAGCAAAAATGCATCTCGAAATTTTAATGACTTTGGTTCATTTTGTGGGGTTTTTTTTCTCTCTCACTTTTTGGAGTCAGGGAAAGCAGCAGGATCACAGGAACGTACGATAAGATGAATGCATTTTCTCTAACCACCTGCGTCTTAATGAAATATTCAGAATGGACATGGCATAGCTCGGTGTTATAGAGTTTATGACATTCGTACCTTGTTAAGCTGACAATATAAAACCCACAAATTACAAAAACTGTATAAATAGTTTGCAGGAGGAAGGTGCACAGAAAGAGAATATATGGCAACTTTTTTATTTAGGGAAACCAAAGGATCTGTAAACCAATAGAACACTAGTGGAGGATGGAGGTCACATCTCCATAGTTATAAGAACTGGCTCGTGACATTGTTCTCAAATAAGTCCACGTTTCAAAACTTCCACCTTAGGATAAAGAGTGATGGAGATTGGTAGTCAATCGATGATGGTTATGGTTGTCTTAAAGGGGTTGTACAGAGTAGAAAAACTTTACAGCTTTCCTCCAAAACACAGTTGACTTAAAAGGGCTGTGCCTAGGGTTGAGCGATCGGGATTGGAAAAGATCGGATCCCGATCGGCATATTTCATGATCGGGATCGGCTGGGAAATGAGCGGAAATCGGATTTTGAAATCTCAAGATTGGCTTGACCCTAAAAGTGACTTTTCAGGGGGCCGACACGGTGGCTCAGTGGTTAGCACTGCAGCCTTGCAGCGCTGGAGTTCTGGTATTCAATTCCCGCCAAGGAAACAAAACAAAACATCTGCATGGAGTTTGTATGTTCTCCCCGTGTTTGCGTGGATTTCCATCCCATATTCCAAAAAACATACTGATAGGGAAAAATGTACATTGTGATCTCTATGTGGGCTCACAATCTACATTAAAAAATAATAAAAGTGTCTTTTCCCATAGAGAAGCATTGACTAGGATTGATCGATCTGGACCAGGAAAAATTGGATCGCGATCGAGCATATTTCACGATTGGGATCGGCTGGAAAATAATCGGAAATTAGATTTTAAAATCGATCCTAAAATCTCAAGATTGGCTCAACCCTAGTTGTGCCCTAAATTTTTTTTACTTCTATCTATAAGATATGGGATACATTGTAGGTTGGTGGGATCTTACTGGTGGGATCTCCACTGATCCTCAGAATGGGGGTATTTTGTATTTTTCCCTCCATTGTGAACGTAGTTGTGGTGAAGGCAATCACATACCTGATGGATATGGGTGCACTGCTGCTCCCATTCACTTTGAGGGGTGCAATGGAGATAGACAAAGTACATCACTCGTGATCCAGTTGAAGTGAATGCGAGTAGGGGTGCATCTGCCTTCACTATGGCTGCAATCACAAAGGGGGTTAAAGACTGGTTTGGTGAGGGTCTCAATGGTCAACCTCCCACCAATTAGCAATTGATCCTCTATTCTATAGATAGAAGATAACAATTGTTGTGGCCAAACCTCTTAAAATGGAGTGAGGCTGAAATCTCAATTCAACCCAGGAACCTGTATGGTGCCGTTACTAGAAAAAGGCAGCCATGTTTTTCTAATCCTATTTAACCCCTTTAAGATAAGATCAATCTCAAGCAAGATGTTTACTTAGTAAAGTTTTTTGTCAACATTTGTTGGTTAATGATGTTTAATTGTGATGGAGCAGAGAGAATTGCTGCAAAGAGCCCGTCATACTCTGAAGGACTAAAACTAACCATACACCTGTTCGGCTGACGGGTAGTCTTCCCAATTCTTCTATTTAGATGTTTGCTGGGCTTGGTTGAATGGTCATGTGCTTTCACTGAGAAGACAGGAACAAGTCAATGCCATGGAAAGAAGAACATGGAAGAATATCAAGAATACAAGCACGTTGGCTGAGTTCACAGTGAGATGCAAGATATCTGAAAGCTCGGCAAGTCAAAGAGCTGTTGACCTCTTCTTTTGATCGATATCCATACTCTTAAGTTCTGAAACTCAAGAATCCCCTTCAGGTCAGGTTTTGGATATTTCCATAATATTGATTGGTGCTTTATCGATTATTACTGTGAGGGTTATCTCTATGAAAGATCATCAAACCAAGACTTCTTGAAGGCCTTGAGCTATTTAAGTCTAATGTTCTAAATGATGTCTATACAAAACCTCCACAAGTAGATAACTCACTATTGAGTTCACAATGAGATGTAAGACGTTTGTGGGAAGTGGTTGACTTCTTCTGTGTTTCAAAGCTTCTCAACTCCAGTCCTCGGGAACCCAATATTGGTCCTATTTTGAGAAGTTCCTCAACACTGTACAGGTCACATAGTTGGTGGAACTACAAGTATAATTTGAAGTAGGTGACAAAAGTGGCATTTGCCAGCACTAAATGTAAAAACTTGAGTTGGAATACAAATTCCTAGAGAACATTTGTTGTAGATGTCACCTTAAAATATATTTCAAGCTTTATCTAAAGGGGGTCTGAGTTGACCTTGAAATGCACGGTAAGGTGTTATGTATAATGAAAACCTTTTTAGAACTTCACATCATTCAGTTCATCTTGACTTTCCATTGGCAGAGCTGCCAAGTACAACTTTGGAGCTGTAATGGTAATGTATCTATGACGGATCTTTGAGATATCCATTACTGTTGGCACTGCGATGGTAAGATTAATTCAGGAAACCGAGACCTTGACAAGGATGGACTAATCCCTGACCCCTTTACGTTTGTGCCCATGGCAGTCTCTGCCAGTACAAAGACTGAAGGTTAGAGCATGTACCCTGTTGGCTCACCAGTGGAGGTGTTAGTTTGCAGATTTTTTTATATATTGTACAAGTGACTTATTCCTCAACACAACACCATTGTTGGTTAGCCAAAAACAGACACACAATACACTTCAGTGCTTATGCCGGCAGACACAGTCTCTGACAATGATGTACGGATGACTTTCTCTCCATGGTTTTCTGAGTTTGCAAGAATAAGCTTACAAGATGACACCTTACAAAGGAAAAAATATTGACTAATATTGACCCTAATGTGTTTATTCCTATACGTTACCATTGATCCTATTGCGGTGATATCATCCAATTACCATTGCTGTGTTTTGCCATGCATACCATGTTATGTGTGCTGCGTACCATTGCCAATACCTATGCGGCTGGGAAGATCTAAGCCTTAAGCTTAGATACAGTCACTTTGAAAGGTATCCAATTTTACACACTACGGTATATCCACAGGGTAGAATATCACTATTGCCGGGTAGGGATGGGGTCTTCGTTCAAACTTAGGGCATATATCAACCCATCTATGCCAGTTTTCTTGCACCAAAGGTGCACCACATCGCCCTTCTGTGACTTGCTTGCCATTGTATGTAAATATGGGCAGATAACAGGGTAGATACGCCTTGGCCAGTGGCGTAACTAAAGTCTTGTGCAATCTTTTGTCCGGGGCCCCCTACCTCATCCCTATAGCGAATACTTGATAGTGATGGTTACGGGTGGTAAGGAGTTTAATTCACCTTAGTGCGGTTCGGGTAATCTGTGGGTCTCCTTGGCTTATGGGCCAGATGGAAACTGCAATCTCAGTACTATGCCAGTGCTTATGGGCCCCCCCTAATATTCCTGGGCCCTGGTGTAACTTCACCCTCTGCACCCCTTCAAGATACGCCCCAGTCCTTGGCCCAATATATTAGGGGGAAGTTAATAACCCATATACACTCATGACCCTTTCTTGCACCAAAGACACACCACACCTCCAATTCTGTGCCAGAGACCGGGCTGGGATGGGGTTGCCTTGGCCGCCATATTTATTATAATCCATGCCAGAAAACTAATGTGAACTATACACGAAATCTATGCCATGACAGGGGGCCTTTTAATAATTCAGGTGCATCTCCCACCAGTCATGGCCCCAATTTCTGCAAACAGTTTGTATGTCCTTCCCATGTTTACTTGGGTTTCCTCCAGGTACTTCAATTTCCTCCAACACAACATAGTAAGAGGTTAATATGGCATTAGATTGTAGACCCTAATGGGGACAGGGGCTGATGTGAGCAATGACGATCCTTGCACAGCGCTGTTGGCTGTTGATATATTAGTGGATAAAATAATAATGATCTCCTTCTTTGGCAAATCATTGAAGATGTTGGTTTGACGCTTCTAAAGGTCATTCGATGGGACATCGATCAACTCTGACCTGTTAGAGGACTAAATCATCTCTAGTCAACAAGTACAGCCGCCCCATCCAGCCTTAAATAAAAGATGTGGCAGCCAAGTATATATACTGTATGAGATAGCACAAAAAAAATGTCATATATCCAATTTGTTGCCGGGCCGTTCCGGAATGCTTTCTTGCACCAGAAAAATACATCAGCCCTGTCAGATTATAGACAGCGCAGTTAGTGCTCAACACACAAGTTAAACATTCTCTCATTAACTGTCAGTCAAGATGCCATTCACCCTTAACAATATGACAGTGCAGCGCGGCGTTCACCAGGCAGCACTAGTACAATTTGTACCAGCATCAATATGCTCGCTCACATCTACAGCAGGCGCCGATCTCTCAAACTGCAGAGAAGGAGACAAAGTGAATGTGTATGCCTCATATGTGTGTGCCGCAGCCGCCTGCACGTGTACTGTCTAAGGACAAACCTTGCTATCTATCCAATTATCTATCTATCTATCTATCTATCTATCTATCTATCTATCTATCTATCTATCCATCCATCCATCCATCCATCCATCCACCCATCCATCTATCTGTTATCTATCAATCTATTATCTATCCAATTATCTATCTATCTATCTATCTATCTATCTATTTATCCATCCAGCTATCTGTGATCTGTCAATCTATTATCTATCCAATTATTTATCTATCTATCTGTCTATCAATCATTCTATATATCTATCTAACTATCTATCTATCTATCTATCTATCTATCTAATTATCTATCCATCTATCTATCCATTTGTTATCTATCTATCTATCTAATTATCTATCTATCATCTAATTATCTATCTATCTCCTATCTATCTATCTATCTATCTATCTCATATCTACCTATCTATCGATCTATCTAATTATCTATCTATCTATCTATCTATCTCCTATCTATCTATCTATCTATTTATCTATCTATCTATCTATCTATCTATCTCCTATCTATCTATCTATCTATCTATCTATCTATCTATCTATCTATCTAATATCTATCTATGCATCTCTCTCCTATCTATCTAATTATCTATCTCATATCTATCTATCTATCTCTTATCTATCTATACATCTATATATCTATGTATCTATCTATCTATTTATTTATCTCGTATCTATCTGTCTATCTATTATCTATCTATCTATCTATCTATCTATCTATCTATCTATCTATCATCTATCTATCTATCGCCTATCTATCTATCTATCTCCTATCTATCTATCTATCTATCTATCTATCTATCTATCTATCTATCTATATACAGTCGTCCCACCACCACCACTTTCACAAAGAACACACAGAAATATTTATCCAGCAAGGAATGTGAGCAGAGAACATGTTATCGGGACATATGGTTCCCATAATGAATGAGTTCACACTCCTGCGAGTTGCGGCTGTGCACTCATTTACCATACACTACAAATGAGCACTTAAACCAAATCTTGCCTCATTACCTTTTCACACAGCCGCAGCGTTCGCATTTTAATTTGACGCATCTACTTGTTTCATTGTTGCAATTCACACAGTGACAGAGAGATGACAGGTGCGTTGCGAACTATATGAAGTCGCTGTCATAATATTCTATGGGATCTTGTAAGATTTAACTCTTTACTGTAAATAATAACACCCCAAACTATTGTGGTAGGAGAGAATCTCTCTGAGGACCTGGAGCATGAAGGGGCCCAAATTCTACTTTACCACGTAAAAAGACTAATGGTAGGTAAGGTTCCTGTTTTGGATGGGGTACAGCTGACATCTAATAGGGCACCATCAATACAATGTGGTTCACAAATCACACTGACACCATCATGATCCCTTTGTCTGACCCCCATTAAGAGAAAAAATAATGTAGAACGCCCACAAAATATTTACATTTGTGTTATCCTCTCCCTCCTGGTCCTCAGCTATGTCATGTGACCAGTAGTCATGTGACCAGTAGACTTCTCCATTCATTTCTATGAGAGCCTGGAAGTGAGTATCCCAGAAATGAATGGAGACGCTGACTTGTTGTCTACACATAAGATGATGTATCAGTTGGATAGTCTTATTGCTGATCACATGACTGATATATGGTTCTGGGGGATTAAGTTATCTCATTGACGAGACTTCAGCATCATTGTATGAAGATCTAGAAGTTACATATGCTCCTCTGGGAATTCTGAGGCATTAAATTAGAAGAGAGAAGTCGGGAAGGAATTTTTTCCCCTGAAATGGGGCAATTGTTTTTTTTTGCCTTCCCCTGGATCAACACTGTAGGGGATTGTAGGGTTATTGGTTGGACTTGATGGACTGATGTCTTCTTCCAACCTCATCTACTATGTAACTATGTAAGTGTTTAGGTTTATTTCCTGGAAACAGCGCCACTCTTGTCCATAGGTGTCACCTGGTATTACACTTAAAGGGGTATTCCCACCTCGCATACTCACCAGTCTTTACTGCTGTAAAATCTTCTTTCTTCCTGGTTTCTTGCATCATTTGGTGGGCGGGGTTTCACATGCAACCTGCCGTTTAGCTCCACCCCAAAATTTGTGTGTAGCTCCGCCCACCCATATTGGACTATGAAGTACAGGCAGCAGCAACTCCATTCTGTGTTACATACAGAGACTGCCTGTCTCTGCCATAATGATCACAATTGAATTAGCTAGCCTGATAACTGGGAGAACAGAAGACGTTCAGAAATGAAAGCAGCTCCTCTCCTCTATCTGATAGCAGGAAGCTAGGTCACATGTGTGGTGTAGACACAGGAATAGCTAGATACACAGGCTCGCTCCCTGCACTTAGCCCCTCCTCCCTCCCCCCTGAGAGCAGCAGACACATCACTTGACTCAGGAGCAGCTAGGTCAGGGCTGTGGCCACAAAGAATTGAATAAAGTAAGATAGTGGACAAACAAAGCAGTTTTGCTGAAGCAGTGTATTTAGGAAAAGTCTTAAATCCACATTAACAAGCAGTATAGATAGGATCCTTGTGATGGGACAACCCCTTTAAATGAGGCTATGTTGCAGTACCAGATACAGTCTATGAAAAGGACACCATGGCTGGGTTCCCGTTAAGTTCCAGCTGGGGTTGAGCCGATCTTGAGATTTCAGGATCGTTTTTAAAATCCGATTTCCGATTATTTTCCAGCCGATCCCGATCGTCAAATTTGCTTGATCGCCGATCGGGATCTGATCCTTCCCAATCCCGATCGCTCAACCCTATTCATGATATATACATGAATAGGGTTGAGCTGATCTTGAGATAACCTCTGACCTCGATCCCGCCGATCGCGATCATGAAATTTACTCGATCAACGATCGGAATCCATTCTTTTCCCATCCCGATCGCTCAACCCTAGTTCCAGACCATATAGACAGTTGCATTAGATTTTTGCATGAGGTCACTGTCCTCCCATCAAAGTCCATGCTCCTGACCTGTAAAATCACAGATTCACCAAGTCGCTGTACAGAATTTCCTATGCCCATAGTGTCATCTTCCGAATTGTCTACTGTCTGCTTTAAACAAGAAATAAACAAGCTATTATGACAATCCCCCAAACAGAGCGAGTTATTGATTCCCTGCAAAGATATTTTCTAAGTAGCAATGTAAAAAGACAGTCTCTGCCATGTATTACAAATACACATTTTTCTGGATGCAATCTTCTTCAAGGTAAACGTGTCTTTTGAAGGACCCCTGTGGAGGACTTGATAATCTGCAAGCCTCAAAGAACTTTGCAATAAATATTTTTACGATGCATTGAAATTGTGCTATAAGGGCTGTAATAGATTTACACGACAGTGTGAATTATTACCCAAAAGAGCTGACAATCTCTCTGCCTCAAACTGAATTTATCAAGGTTAATGACAGACTCCGAGAAGCCTAAGAATAATGCTCGGATGGAAAAACAAGGAAACAAAAACAAGATCTTTTTTTTTTAAAGAGATTTTAGTATAGCGAAACAGTAAATTGGTGTTGGAATCTGTTCACCGCAGGTTGTGACTACTCTTCTCCGGGCAAACAAGAAATCTTTCAAGTAGGTCAAGTCCTGACATGACACTAAGACCTCTCCTTCAAGGGAGTCTGTCATCAGAACCCTGCAAATCAATCCAGCCTTGCAGTTAAATGGCAATTTCTCCTTGTAAATCGCTATCTCTGTTTTCAAGATAACGCCTTCGTTGTATGTAAATGACTTTTTTAGAGTAACGAGGATGCTATCATTGTTCCAAAAAGCTCATTTGCATATTCACATAAATAGCGATATCAACAGTGACACCAATTTACAAGGTGCAATAACCATTTGATTCAGGTGACCCTGCAGGGCTGAGTTGATATATTAGGTTCTGATGAGAGACCCCCTTTAAAGGGGTTTTCTGGGACTAAAATAATAATAGGCTATCTTCAGTAGGCCATCAATATCACATTGGAGGAGTATGATGCTCAGCACCCCTGACGATCAGCTATTCGAAGAGACAACATTATTTGGATTAGAATTGTTGACTCTTCGCTGCTTACCAAGCACAGCACTGTATATTGTATAGTGGCTGTGCTCGGTATAGCAGCTCACATTCACTTGAATAGGACTGAGCTGCAAACAGGCCATGTGACCAATGAATAGGCTATTCAACAGCTAATCTGCAGGGGTCCCAGGTATCAGACACTTAGCAGTCTGATATTAATGACTGGTCCTAAGGGTAGGTCATTAATATTTCAGTCCTGATAAACGCCTTAAAGAGGACCTTTCACCATATCCGGGCACAGGCAGTGTTATATACTGCCGGAAAGCTGACAGTGCGCTGAATTCAGCGCACTGTCGGCTTTCCCGATCTGTGCCCGGTGTGAAGAGCTTATGGTCCGGTACCATAGGGTTTTACAGTCAGAAGGGCGTTACTGACACTTAGCCAGGGATGCCCTTCTGCCCAGCAGCGCCTATCACGCTGTGCTGTGGAGCGGGGAGGAACGCCCCTTCCCTCTGCTCACACTGCTCGTCCATAGACGAGTATTATCAGGGAGGGAGGGGGCGTTCCTCCCTGCTCCACAGCACAGCGCGATAGGCGCCGCAAGGCAGAAGGACGTCTCTGGCTAACTGTCAGAAACGCCCTTCTGACCATAGAAGAGCTACGGTACCGGACCGTAAGCTCTTCACACCGGGCACAGATCGGGAAAGC
This sequence comes from Leptodactylus fuscus, assembly GCF_031893055.1. Classification (NCBI taxonomy): domain Eukaryota; kingdom Metazoa; phylum Chordata; class Amphibia; order Anura; family Leptodactylidae; genus Leptodactylus; species Leptodactylus fuscus. Next base: position 17,924,654 of record NC_134273.1, on the reverse strand, counting down.
CGACAGTGCGCTGAATTCAGTGCACTGTCAGCTTTCCGGCAGTATATAACACTGCCTGTGCCCGGATATGGTGAAAGGTCCTCTTTAAGGGCTGAGCCCCCTCTTTTAAGACCAATAGATATTTGCAGATTTAATGTCTACAGAATGAATGGGAAAAATATAGTAAGTTCTTATACTGCTACCTTCTACTCAATCTATTCCTGAATTTTGCTCAAAAAACCACAGCAAAATCTGCAGAAAAAAGGTGCGTTTCCACAACGTGGGGGCTCAGCCTAAAGGTGTTTTTCAGCCTGTAAATAATGATGACCTTGCCTATGGACTGGTCTTACATCCAAGGTCTTTACTACATAGGTGATGTCAACTCAGGTCCCTGCCTACTTGCTTAAACTTTCCTAGTTGACAGACAACAACTAGAAATAGAAATAAATGACACACAGATAGAAGTGAAGTCAGCAGGCAAGGGTCAAAGCCAGAGAGACAAAGGAGTATATAATCGTAATCCGAAAGAGAAGTCGCAAGGGACACAAAAGGTCAGAGGTCAGTAATACAATAGTAAGAGATGTAGGAAGCTAACGAGGACAAAGTCAGAGGACAGAGTCAAAATAGCCTGCAAACCTGTGTGGGCTGATGACCTGTATATAGAAAGTCCAGGACCTGCCCTAGACTGATTGGTAGGGATAGGCTGTCAATCACACAGGCAAGGCTAAAATTAACTATTTGATAGACAGAGGGAAACAGGGTGCAGGAGAAGGGTGTGGGAAATTCAGTTACGGAGGAGAAGTAATAGAGCAGATAAAGTAATAGAGCTAAAACTGTACATGCGGAGGGTGGTGCAGAGACCCGAACAGGCATCTATCCAAAATACCACATGGACTAGGCTCATCTTCACAAAGACTGGCGGACTGGCACTAGATTTTGGAGACCCTTGAATGAAGTGTTGTCATATGTCCCAAATTTCTCATAACTCCAGGCCCAGACAAAAACCCATAAATTTACTCAACTTCTGAGTCTAACAAACTTTGACAAGCTCTAACCCCTACTGTCATACTGGAGCTCACTCACCATAAATTCAGGCTATAAATCAGCAAATATTTGCCTGCAGAAGATTTCTTTATTGTCGGGAATATCTTAGAGACTTTCTTTAGACCACAAAAGAAGGCAGATCAGTTTAACAAGTTCCACACTTGTTTCCAGCTTTGTCTATCTGAACAAAAAAAATCCATAGCTTCATGAAATCTATGACCTATTTCAATGAAACTTCAGAAAATACATGGTGGAGCCTACGCGTTACAGACCTCCTGCTAGTAAAGGACTGTGCTGGTTCAATTTAACACCTCTTGACCTCTCTCCATGCAATGATACTGTCAACAATGGGATTTTAATAGAAAAATTGACATACTACTGCTGACTGGTTGGTACATTTCTTTCACGTGCTTTGAGTCTATTCCCCAGTGCAGGAAACTGAGACCTTATTGAGATACAGTGTTATGCATCACAGTGTGTAGACATTATTATGGAGTTGTCACTGTATCCCTCAATATAATGCACTGTATTTCCATGAAATATGTCTGTGTGTCAATAATTCTACACGCCCACGCTGCTTGATGTATGTGCTACCCAGTCTAGGTAATCCTTGCATGCGTGGAGATCTATTGCTCACCAATGAGCAATATGGA